>NC_143400.1:22502649-22750974 GCF_052110815.1 Crocodylus siamensis
GACAAGGTGGAGAGGGTCGAGAGGAGGCCACTCACATGGTCAGGGGACAGCAGGGCAGGCCCTACGAGGAGAGGCGATGGGACCTGAACCTGTTCAGCCTCCACAAGAGAAGGCTGAGGGGGGATCTTGTGGCCTGTTATAAACTGGTCGGGGGGGATCAGCAGGCATTGGGGGAGTCGCTGTTCCCTCGAGCTCCGCCAGGAGTGACCAGGAATAACGGTCACAAGCTGGCAGAGGGTAGATTTAGGCTAGGTATCAGGAGGTGCGACTTCATAGTCAGGGCAGCTAGGATCTGGAACCAACTTCCAAGAGAAGTGGTGCAGGCTTCTACCCTGGGGGGCTTTAAGAGGAGGCTGGATGAAGACCTGGCCGGGGTCGTTTGACTTCCAAGCGAAGTGGTGCTGGCTCCTTCCTGCCATGGCAGGGTGTTGGACTCAGTGATCTGTTCACGTCCCTTCCGACCCTACTAACTATGAAACTATGAAGGGGGGGTGGGGTTGCCTTCCTCTGCAGTAGGGGCTGTGCCTCTACCTGTGGTCTCTTGAGCATATATTAACAATCTTTTATAGCAGCAGGACATTGGCCACTGCAGTCGTCCTGCTTTCCGTGAGGCAGATTTGGGTGTGATGTCTGGTGTCATGTCAGGGGTGACTGCAGAGTTTGGTTAACAGGCTGGACATTGGATTTGTCTGATATGTTTTGGATGGGGTTGATCCTGCCTCAGGCAGGGGGCTGAACTAGATGTAACCTCTGGAAGTCCCTCCCAGTCCCACTTCTCTACAATTCCTCAGAGGACCAGTCTTCATAGACTTCAGGCATCCTCACATTCAGCCCACAGGGCTCTTTAGGGGTCCACAAATTTCATAGCAGGGCAATGGTGGCAGTATTAATTGCTCCTCCCCTAATGCCAAATTTCTGGACCCATACATGTGATTGTGTACTTTTGCTAAGATTTTGGAAAATGGATATGTCTGGGATGGTTTGGACAGGGTTCATCCTGCCTCAGGTAGGGGGTTGAACTAGATGTGACCTCTTGAGGTCCCTTCCAGCCCCACTTATCTATGATTCTAACACCCTGACCCAGTATTACACACCCTGTGATCCTGGTTAATGTTTGACATTGGATGAGGTGACTTCAGACTCAGATGGCACAGCCAGGACCCATACCTTGTAATAAGTACCATTCTGGAAGCACCCACAGCTTCTTGCAGCCACACAACCTTGGCCATCAAAGAAGAAGCCATCATCACACTGGCAGCCCTCGGCACAGGTGTCTGGGCATTGGAGGTCACTGGTGAGGCTGGCACAACTGGTGCTGCAAAGGCTGGAACAGATTTGGTAGTGGCTGTTGGCTGGACAGCTCAGGGCTAAAAGAGAAAGAGAAATTGTCTAAGTCTTATGCCATGGATGTAGGATCAGAGGAAAGCTGCCTGAAGGGACCTCAAGAGGTTGTCTAGACCCAATTCTACCAGCCCCAGTTCTACTTTAACTACAGATCTTTGCTTCACCTGCTCTTAACATTAATATGAAAGAGACAACAGGACAAGAAGAAGAAGACCGGGATAGTATAGGAAAGAGGGTTCCCACCAAGAAATATCTAAAGAAAACCAAGGGTCTCAAATGAATGTCCAAGAAATGTTGGCTTCCCAACACCCCCACCCATGGTCTATCAGTATCAGGGCACTTACGGCAGAAGGACTCATTCCTCCACTGTTGGATGGGGACCCCGGCATCCTGGCAAGCTGTCACGTAGCTGTGGATGCTCTGACACAGGACCTGGGGGTCTCTGTCGCTGAGGCAGAGGTCATGGATGCAGTGGCTGAGGTAGGCACTAGGCCTGACCACACTGTGGCAGGAGGCAAAGGGGCCACTGGGGGCTGTGACAATTTCACAGGAAGAGGTTTCCTGCTTTGTTCCCTCGCACACTGGGGCTTGCACACCAGCCTCACATGAGGGCTCTGACATGGGACTCTTCCAGAAGGCACCAAACTTGGGTGTGTTAGGGGCTACCATGCCATTGGGGAGCAGGAACTCATCATCCTGACGTCCATTGTAGTTCCCACACAGGCCACACACATGGCCCTGATAGCCTCCTGGGACAGTGACACGCACATGGTACAGGAAGTCATAGCTCATGGCCAGGCCAAAGTCAGTTTCCACCAGGACATTAAGGCCATGTCGATAGGCCCGGAGACGTCCATCTGCCATCATCACAGGAAGGTTGTGGGACACCCCATCCACCTAGGAAGGACAGAACATCCCCCACGCTGTGAGCACAGCGAGGTGGGCTCAGAGCAAGGGGATTTGGGGACTCTATTCCAGTGGTCTACAATCTTTTTATGGTGAAGACAGTTTTTGATACTACCGCCACCCCCCCACTGCCCCTCCCACCCCGCCACCCCCCCGCCCCTGCCCTGTTCCCCAGCCCACTCCCTGCCCCACTCTCACCTTGCTCCCCCATCCCCAGTGCAGAAATCAGCTGCCTCACTTAAGACACGTGCAACCCAATTTTGAAGGGCTTATTTTTTTGAGGGGGTGGGGAAGGTATGTGAAGATAGAAGCAATGATGAGAAGAGTCTTACTCTGATACTTCCCCAGCTGTGAGGCAACAGGGTGAGTACAATTCCATAGACCTCGACAGACACCATCTTGGCAACGGAGCCTTTCCCATGTCCCATGACCTCCTTCTCTAGGGTGACCACAAAGGGCATCAGCTTCCCTGTGAGGGTGCAGGTCTTGACTAGGGTGTACATGCAGGTGCCTTGGAAGTCAAAGGAGAGCCCATCGAAGGAGAGGTAGTGGGAAAAGCCAGTTGCAAGGCAGCTGGCAGATCGAAGCAGATAGCAGCGTCGGATGCCATCCACTGTCAGGCAGTCCTCACCGGCGCGACAGGTGTGTTCCTGACACCTAACATCCCCCCCAGGCTGACACTCGCACTGCTTTTTGCAGGAAGTCCCGGGGTAGAAAATCTCCCCAGCCTGGTAGTAAAGTCCCTTGTGGAGGCATCCACACTGGGAAATGCTTAGGCAGTGGTTCCCACTGAGGGGAAAGCCCTCGTTGCACACGCAGCCTTCCACACACACAGCTGTGCACTGAGCTGGGGAGTAGAGATGGCCACACGTGAGGTCACAATCTCTGCTGCATGTTTCATAGTGGCTGTTGGGAGGACAGGATGGAGCTGTGGGTGGAACAGAGACAAAGTTAGCTTGTGGTAGTGAACTGAGTCACCATCTCAAATGGGTAAGCTCAGTGGAGGCCCCTAAGTCTTGGTCACCAAGGTTGGGTTACCATATTTTCTCATATACGATAAGCGTTCCCCCCATTACAGGGAGCTTATTGTGCCCATCACTTTCAATGAAGAGGCCTGCAGGTGTGGCAGAGGCCAATTAAACAGTCATCTGACCAGAAGGGGGCAGGGATTGAAGTATATAAGCCCAGGGCCTGAGCTGGTCAGGGAGTGCCATGGAGAGACAAGCTCCTGGAAGAAGGGCTGCTGCAGAGCTCCTGGTTAACATGTAAGCTGGGGTAAGCGACTCTGGAGGCTTGTGAATGGGACTAAGGGGTGGAGGAGGTCCCAACAGGCCCAGGAACAGGATAGAAGAAGGATGGAGAGGCCTGGGATTAAGGCCAGATCCCAGGAATAGGGCAGAGGAAAGAAAGAGAGGCCTGGGAACTCAGAATAGAAGGCCTGGGGGCCCAAAAAGAGAGAGCTTGAGCCCAGGAAGGGTGCATGTCACTGGTCCAGGAGCAAGGCCAGGACCCATAGATGAGGCATAGGCTGAGGAAGGCCACAGCCAGAGACTGGTGGGGCCAGGAGAGCCCAAGTCTCGACTGCAGGGTCCAGAGGGGAAAAAGACCAGGGGTTACAGCCAGAGACTGAGGTGGCCAAGGAGCTGTGGAAGAGCAGTCGCCCAGGAGGGGCGAGAAGTGGGGCTGGGAGCCTGTAGCCCAAGAGGGGTGTGTGTCAACAGGAAGAAGTATCACCTGTGAGGTATGGGTGTGGTGTAAGGGGCAGTCAGTCATGTAATTAGCCCTTAAGGCCATGAGCAGAGACACCTGAGCTCAGGAGTGTGAGATCAGGCTTGGGAAGCCCTAGGGCAGCCTCCCTTTTCTCAAAGGATAATAACATGAAGGCATAACAGGCAAGTGAAGGGTAGAATGCCCAAAGAGAGCCAGGTTGGTAAGGGCTGAAGGAGCTCCAGGGGCATCCTGGCCACCCCTGGAGCAGAACCCTGTTAAACCCTCCCACCCCCAAAACCCAGCAGCTGGGAATTGCTGTGCGTATTATGTGTGAGGAAATATGGTAACAGCAGTTCACATTCTGGACCAAACCCAGGCTCCTCTGCTGCTGCTACTTGGTTCTTTGCTACAAGGAAAGTCTTAGACTTACCTGGGTAGAGCGATAGGTGGAAAACAGACTGCCTGCCTTGCTGAGATCATGAAGTGGGACTGGTTTTCAAACTGGGGTTCGCAGCACATTGCCAAGGGGCATGTGCCTATGTGTAGGGGCACATGCTGTGGGGGGGGGGCAGTACATGCCACCAGTTATATGAGGAGAGGCTGAAGGAGCAGGGCATGTCCAGGAAAAGGCACACACAAAGATTTGAAGGGCTGCCATGAAGAAGAGGGAAGGCACCTTTTCTCTCTGGCTGCAGAGAGGAGGATGTGGACCCATGACCTGAACTTGCAGGAAGTAGGTTGAGATCCCAGGAAAAAAAATCTTCAATGTAAGAGCAGGGAGGCAGTGGAATAAATGCCCAGGAAAGGTGTGGCCTCTCCATCACTGACGAGGTTCAAGGAGAAGTTGAAGGGGATGATCTAGGCATAGCAATGCCTGTGCTCTACTATGGGGATTTTCCAGGCTTCTGGGCATTGCTGGTTGCCCCTGACTCTCCTTTCTGTGCCATGTGTCAGGGCGGTTTTAAGTCTCCCTTAAGGCATTGCTTCTTGGCTGCAACCCAAGCTGGGGATGGGGCTGTGCCAATGCTCCTGCTGGGATCAAAGCTAGAGGGTCCTGGCTAGTGTCTTGCCCCTCTGCTCATGGTCGCACCAATGCTGTATTGAGGGCAGGAAGGGATTCCCCCCGGTCAGATTGGTACAGGTTGGGGGGCAGGGGGTTGTCTTCCTCTGCAGTGGGGGCATGGCCTCTGACTGGGATATCTCGAATGTATGTTAACAACTTTTTGTAGCAGCAGGATGTCGGCTGCTGCAGTCCCCCTGCTTTCCCTGGGGCAGGTTCAGGTGTGATGCCTGGTCTTGCGTGAGGGTTCATGGTAGTTTTACAAAGAACTTGGATGCGGGATGTATCTGAGGTGGTTTGGCCAGGCCTGATCCTGCCTCAGGCAAGGGGTCAGCCTAGATGTGACCTCTGGAGGTCCCTTCCACCCCACTTCTCTAGGATTTCTATGTTTTGAATGACGGCAGCAGCAAAGGCACCAATGTCAAGTGTGTGGCGCACGGGTTGGGTTCATAGCCTGGGAACTGCTCTACACAATTTATCCTCGCTGACTTGTTGGAAATTTATTCCCCCGTGATGGCAGGTGGGGTCCCAAGTGGGCCTGGAAGGCACCTCTACTCTAGGCCCCTGCTAAAGGCAGGATCTCCCATTGCAGAGCTCCATCCCAATCCCAACCATGCCAGATTTCCAAGTGGAAAGCTTATAGAGCATCTCTCCTGGCTCAGGGTAACAGAGAAAAATGAGAACAAAGCTCCAGAGGCTTCAGTTCAGGCCCATCTTTTTCTTTGGAGCCAAGACAATGAAGGAACAGAAGGAGAGATCATAGGAAAGTCAAGCTGGAAGGGACCTCACAAGGTCATATCTAGTCCACCTCCCTGCTCAAGCTAGGGTCACCCCAGTCATGTGTCCAGCCAACATTCGCCTGAACGTTTCCAAGGACAGAGACTCTGCCACAACTCTGGGAAGCCTGTTCCACTGCTGGACCACTCTCATTGTTAGAAAGTTCCTCCTCATCTCCAGCCTATTGAAACTTGAGGTCATTGTTCCAAGTCCAGTCCCCTGTGGCTGTGAAGAAAAACGCATCTCCATCCTCTCTGTCATTGCCCTTCAAGGACTTGAAGACTATGATCAAATCCCCCTTCAGTCTTCTCTTCTCCAGACTCAGTAACCCTGGCCACATCAGCCACGCCTGCCCTAATCATTGCTGTGGCCCTGCACTGAGCTGCAGGACTATAGAACTTGCCCTTGTTGAATGTCATCTGGTGGACTGTGGACCATTTCTCCAGTCTGCCCAGCTCATTCTGGATCCTAGCCTTGCCCTCTGGAGTGTCCCCAATGCCACCCAACTTGGCACCATCCTCAAATTTCCTAGGCATCCCCTCAATCCCATCATGCAAATTATTGGTAAAGTTGTTAAACAATACTGGACTCAGGACAGGCCGCAGGAGAGCTTCGATTTTAGATGGACCTCTGCCCCCAACAAGGGGACAACCAGCCCTGGGCAGGAAGAGGGTGCAGGGGAAAATGAACTCACGGCAGAACTTCTGTGTCCTCCAGGGGTGCACCATTGCTCCAGCCTCCTGACATGCTGCCACATAGCTGGCCACAGCCTGGCAGATGATGTCCTGCTGGCCTTGATGTAAGTAGTAGTCATACACACAATCTGAGAAGTAGCCGTGGGGGTCCACCTTGCTGTGACACATCCTGAAAGGGCCACTCTTGTCCAGGATGACATGGCACTGGCCCTTAGTGCTATATTGCTGCTCTTTCATAGCTTCTTGATCTGGCTGTGGCTGGATCCTGACCACAGAGCAGCCTGAGGTCCCCCCTACAGTCCAACTCTGGCCCAAGCTGGTGAGACTTGATGCCAGGTGACCATCACTCATGAGGAAGTCATCTTCAGCATCTCCATTGAAGTTGCCGCAGAGGCCACACACGGCACCCATGTAGGTGGTTGGCAGGGTGATGGCAGTACGGCCAGACCATTCTGTGAAAGTCACAGTAAGGCCAAAGTCCGTCTGGATCACTATGGCCCAGCCCCTTCTGTATATGGAGATTTTGTTGGCATCAAGGTTGAAGGGGAGGTTAAATAAGAAACCGTTCACCTGCAAAAATAAACCAAAAATGCATCAGATCATAGCATTGTAAAGTGGGGCCGAAAGGGACCTCCAGAGGTCACATATGACCTCCTGATCAAGGCATAATGACAAGCCAGCCCAGACAAGCATCTATTCAACCTGTTCTTGAAGACTTCCAAGGATGGAGAGTCCGCAACTCCCTTGGGAACCCAACCTGGACTGCAACCATTCTTTAGGTGACTAATGATCCTGGTCTTGAATCAGAAGTGGTTTCATGAAACTCATAAGAGCACCAGCAGGGCCAGGCTGGGTCAGACCAATGGTCCATCTAGCCCAGTATCCTGTCTCTAGCAGTGGCAAGGGTGGATTCTATACAAGGAAAACATGAAACTAAATATGTCAAGAGTGATCTATCCTTTATTCGATATTCTCCATGACATCCACCATCTATTGGGTTAGAGATGCCAGAGGAAACATCTCCAACCCTTCTGTTCAATAGCCATGAGTAGATCCTTCATCCATAGATTTATCGAGACCAACCTTGGATTTATCCAGTCCATCCAACCACCCACTTTCCTACACACCCATCCATCCATCTGTCCATCCACCTACTTACCTTCAGATCCATCCATTCATCCACTTACCTACACATATGTCCATCTGCTTCCTTATACACCCATCCATTTACCTATATAGCCATCCATCCACCCCTCTGTCCATCCCTTTATGATTTGGTTTTTCTTCTAGTTCCAAGATGGCAACCCTTCCCTCCCAAAAGGAGTACTTCTGGGGGCAAGGGGAGGGACTTCCAGGGGCAAAGTTCAGGGGGCAGGACTTCTGGTCCCAAGATGGCAACCAGGGGGTGGGTCTACCCTTGTGGCCCTCAACAGCTCACCAAAACTCTTTGAGTGGCCCTCCAGCCAAAATCATTGCCTGCCCATGACCTAAGGCCTAGGAGTAAGCTGGAATTTAGGAGATTTGTGTTCAGTTCTTTACCCTGACGCATCCTCTCATGCTTTGACCCTGGGCAAATTGGTTAGATAGATCTCAAAAGGCAGTTAGATGGCTACCTCCTGTTATCTGATTTTTAGCCATAGTTTGCAAGAGTTAGTTTTTTATATTTTCTTCTCTATGAAAATGTTTTCATTTAAAGTTTTAGGATTTTAGGATATAAGCTTGGATGCTTATCTTGCTGAGGTGATCTCACCCTCACTGACTTCTTGCCCCTTGGACAGGGCGCTGGACCCAATGATCTTGCAAGGTCCCTTCCAGCCCGAGTGTCTATGAAATCTATACTTGCATCCATCCATCCACCCACCCAATCGCTTTCCTACACACTCATCCATCCATCCTTCCATGCATCCATCCATCCATTTTCTAGGCCTGTGTGAAGCTGCTAGTACTCACTTCGGATTTGGATTCGGTTGATTTGGGGGACAGTGATTCAATTTGGTGATTCAAATCACTGTCCCAATTTCATTCGGCTGAATCATCTGATTTGGAGATTTGGCCAAATCTGATTTGGAGATTCAGCTGCTGCCCAAATCTCTGAAGCAGGCAAGCCAGGCCCATCCCCCGCCCATCTCCCAGCCCGGCAATGGCTGCCCCACCCACCCCAGCTCCTGGCACTAGTTTAAAAAAAAAAGCCCTGACTCAGCAGGTGCTGCCAGGTGGGGGGTGATTCTTACTGCCCCCCACTGCCCCACGCTGCATGGGGGGCTCTGCATGAGCCCCCTAACCCCCCCTCACTCCCCCAGTCCCCTGAAAGGTGCCCTGCCTGGGTCAGCTCTGGCCCTTTAAGAAAAAAAAAAACAAGCCAAGACTCACCGCTCCTGCTGGCGGGGGCAATCCCTGCTGCCCCGCGCCACTTGGGTGGCTCTGCATGAGCCCCCAAGGCCCTGAGGCCGCACCAGGAGCAGTGAGTCCCAGGGCTGTTCTCCATTTTTTTTTTTCTTAAAGGGCTGGAGCTGGCCCAGGCAGTGCACCCATAGGGGGACTGGGGGGGCTTGTGCAGAGCTCTCCATGCACCATGGGGCAGTAGGAGACGGCAGGGATTGCCCCCTGCTCAGTGAGCATTTTTTTAAAGTATCGCAAGCTGGGATGGGTGGAACAGCTATGGGGGGTGGTGCTGGGGGAGTAGTCAGGGGCAGGGGGGCAGGGGGAAATGGGGGGGCTGGCAGGGGTCCCCCATGGTCCCCTCCCCCATCCCTAGTACTTATCAGCTCGCAGTCAGCTGCAGCTCCCAGCTGCAGCCACTGGGAACTGCCCAAATCATCAAAGCTCTCTGAATCTTTGGAAAAGATTTGGAGAGCTTTGAATCGATTCAGACCTTTAAATTGGTCCCTTGATTTGATTTGGATTTGGAGAGTCGGCCACCAAATTGGTCCAAATCTCCTCCGAATCGAATCATCACCCAAAGCTTCGCACAGCCCTACCATTTACCTACATAACCTTTCATTGATCCACAAGACCTTACCTACTCCTTTGAGCAGGTGCCCCTAATTCTAGTTTTCTTGGACTTAGTGAACAACACATCCCTGTTCACTTGGTCCACACCCTTCATGATGCCATAGACCTCTCTCCTCTCCTCTCTCAGCCTTCTCCTTTCCAGATAGAAGAGTTTGAGCCTTCTTAGTCTCTCCTGGTCTAGTTGTGGCTCCAGGCTTCTGATAATTTGGTTGCCCTTCTCTGGACCTTTTCTAGCTCTAGCCCATCCTTGTGGAGATGTGGGGACCAGAACTGAACACAGGATTCAAGACGTGGGCACCCCATGGATTTGTATCATGGCAGGATAATGGAGAAAGCAGGTGTCCTGGAACCCAGCCCCCACTGCTCTAAGCCCCTACACCCCTTCCAGAGCTGGAGAGAACCCAGGTGTATGAGCTCCTAAACCAGGGGTGGGTAAAATGCTGTCCGGGGGCCAGATGTGGCCTGCCAGGCCATTCTATCTGGCCTGCGGGGCCCCTAAAAAATTTAGAAAATGAATATTTATCTGCCCTGGGCTGCCTGTCATGTGGCCCTTGATGGCTTGCCAAAACTCAGTAAGTGGCCCTCTGCCCAAAATAATTGCCCATCCCTGTCCTAAACTAACCCACCAGGTCTCACTCCCCAACCAGAGCTAGGATAGACCCAAGGTGTTCAGGCTCCCAGCTCTCTCCCACTAGACCCCCGTTCCCTTCCAGAGCTAAGATAGATCCTGGTCTCCAGGCTCTCAACTCAAACCCACCAGACCTCATTCCCCCACACCCAAGAGTCAGAGTTTTCAGTTCCCTTCTTAATGGTGCCCCACCTTTTATTTTGGGTGCCCCACCGATTTGATTCTGTAACTCACCAGGGCTTTGTCAGGGAAGCGGAGATTGATCTGGATGTTGGTCTCATACACCCGGACCTGGACAGGTGCCATCTTGCTCTGCTCCTGGATGTCAACGTGGAAGTCGACCAGCCCCTCTGCTCCCTGGCACAGGGCAGCCAGCTGGTACCGACAGGTGCCCTGGAAATTGTACCGCTGCCTATCGAAGGTGACATAGTGGGGGGTCTGCCCCACTGAACAGGTGGCGTAGGAGGTGGGATAGCACCCCCACACACCATTCACCACCCCACACTGCTCAGAGGGCTTACAAGCTGCAGATGTGCATGAGACATGGCCAGTGGTGGCACTGCACGTACATTGCATGTTACATGTGTCATTCCAGACAGTCTCACCAGGAGCATAGGGGTGCCCCTCCAACATGCACCCACAGCCACTCCTGGGGACACACCGCCCCTGGCTCAGCACGAAGCCAGCTTTGCACTGGCAGGTTTCCATGCAAGGGGATGGACAGCTGCTGGGGTCATCTTCATTCACACACGTGGCAGGGCATGCAGTCCCACAGAGCTGATACTGGCTGTTCTGTGGACACTCCAAGGCTAGGGAGAGAAGGAAGGACAGGGATGGAGGGTTGGATCCTGGAGGGTGCTGGAAGCTCAGGGAGCACAGCAGGACTTCAGAGGGATCAGAGCTTTGCACCCAGAACCTCACATCATGAGGGCACCATGGGTATAGTGCCAGCTCCCTATCCCATCCACATGTCTGTGGACAGGAGCTGCTTCACATGAGAGATGTCTCCAGAGAGGGATGGAGAGACTGATGCTTGGAGCTAGGAGAGGACCCCGGAGTCCTTAGGTCCCAAACCAGTGGTTCAAGACTCCTTAGAGCCAGGAATAAAACCAAGGAGAATGGGCTCCCAGCCCCCCTGTTCTAACTCACTAAACCCTATTTCCCTCCCAGGTGTCCAAGCTTCCAGCCCCTGCTGTTACAGACCCTCCCTGCTCCCCTCAAAAAACCCCACTGCTTTCCAACAAAACCCAGGAGTCCAGGCTCCAAGAGTGGGGGTCTCTGGTCCCCTTCTTCCAATCTTCTGCCCCAGATACTCACGGCACCGTGCAAGCTTCCGCCAGTCCCCGATGGACACTCCAAGCAGTTGGCAGGCAGTGGCATAGGCTGCCAGGGCCTCACACAGCACCTTCCAGTAGCCATTGTGGTGGCACAGGTCAGCCATGCAATTGTACACATAGACCCTTGGATCCACTCTGGCATGACAGGAACTGAAGGGACCCTCGCCTGCCTTGGCCATCAGGCCACACCAGGCCTCCCCAGCATAGGCTAAAGACTGTTTTTGGGTGCAGGACCCACAGGTCCCAAAGCAGTCATGCCAACACAACTGGTCACTGTCATCCAGTGCCCAGCTCTGGATAAGAGCAGGGGAATCAGGTAAGTCATTAGCAGGGTCTCCATTGTAATCTCCACACAGGCCACAGAGGTGAGCAGAGAAGGTGCTAGGGATGTGGAGATGTAGGTGGTGGTGCCAGTCATAGGAGACTCGGAGGCCAAAGTCAGTGATGAGGAGGAGGTGGGACCCAGCTTGGGAAAGAAGAAGGGCGCTGTGGTGCAGCGAGAGGGGTAAGTGGGCCCGGGCACCATTCACCTTTGGAGGGAGAAATGGAAGAGATCAGACCAAACCCTGAATGCTGTGATCCCTTCATCACCTACTGGGCCTTGCTCAGGCTGCAGAGCAAGGCTATAACCCAGGCATCCGGGGTCCCTCCCACCCCTACTCTGACTCAGTAGACTCCATTCCTCTCCAAGAGCCAAAGATATAACCCAGATGTCCAGGGTCCCAGTGCCCCCTACTCCAGCCCACCAGATCCTGCTCCCTTCCCAGAATGGGGAAAGAACCCAGGTGTCCAGGATCCCAGCCACCTCCCCCTGCTTCTCTACCCCAGAGTCCACTCCTCCTCCAACAGCTAGGGAAAGAACACAGGCATCCCAGCTGCCAGCACTGTTCCATGCACTCACCCTCACAAAGCCAACTTCAGATCTGACCACCGTGACCTTGACTCCATAGACTTGGACAGTGACCGAGGTGATGTACGAGATGAGTGAGTTCCCCCTGTTTTCAATAGAGGCTGTGACATTGAAAGCAGGGAGGTTGGATGCCTCCCCGCAAGTCTGGGCTACAACGTAGGTACAGATGCCCCGCAAGTCATATGTCCACCCATCAAAGGTCTGGAAATGCAAGTAGCCCATGGCCCAGCATGTGGCTTCGGAGAGGGGCACACACTCTGGTTTTCTATCTATCATCCTGCAGAAGGTTCCTGCCCTGCAATGGACCACACTACAGGATGGCATCAGGGTGTCTGGAATGGAAAGAGAAGGGAACTGGTAGTTATAGCTACAAGATCCCACTCCAACCACCAACCCTGTAATGAAATATATGGTGCTAAAGGAGCATAAGAATTTCTATACCCTGGATCAAACCCTTCATCCATTTTGCTTAGCCTCCTGTGTCCCATGGCTGCATAGGGTGGACGCTGGAAGGGAGAGTGATCTGGATATGCATAGGGTCTCTCCCCATGTTTCTCTCTCCCTGGAAGCCTCCAGCATTGAAGTTCTGATCCAGATGCCGTGCAGACTCACTCCCATGCTCAAAAGTGACCCATGCCCCTTTCCTCCAAGAGTGGGTCCAATCCCTTAGTGAATCTAGCTACACTTTCAGCTTCTACCATTTTTGGTGGCCACAAGTCCTGCCCTGGTTAAAAAAGACCTGCCTGATGTTCATTACCAACAAACTTTTAGTTTAATGCACTGATTCATTGTTCTTGTCTGGTGAAAGACAGTCAAGAATAAATCCCTAGTGACTCATCCTTTAGTATGTTGCAAGCCCTTCTATTGACCTACTCAAGCATCTCTCTTCTATCCTGACCAAGCCTGGCCTCAGTATCTCCATCTAAGGAAGCCCCTCCATAGCACTTCTTATCCTTGTTTCCCTTCTCTAGACCTTCTCCAGTTCTATAAAAGGCACATACGAGGACAAGAATGATGAAGAAGTTTGGACAAAGCCTTGTCTTGGATGTTTTCAAGACTGATCCCACCTGGAGCAGTGGGTTGGACTAGATGTGATCTCCTGAGGGCCTTTCATCCTTGTTGCCCTTCTCTGGACCTTCTCTAGGTCTTCTATAGCTTTTTGAAGGTGTGGGAATCAGGGAAGGGGGGTTGGGTACCAGCATGAAAGCCACTACTGAAATCACATCTACATCAATGGTGTCAAAACTGACTGGTCTTTGGATTTGAACCCAGGGGTGGGGGAAAATGTGACAGGTCACTCACCCCCACAATGTGTCCCCCACGTGGGTCCCCACTGGGTTCTTCCAAAGGTGGAACTCACCTCTGAATTCCCAGTCAATCCCAGCCCCATCATCCAGCTGAAAAGGTTGGATCTGACCAACAGGCTGTGACTTCCCCACCCCCAACCTACACTATTTAACAAAACCCATCTGGTATCAACCTAGAGAGATTAGAGAAAGGATCTGAGATTAATCAGATCAAGTTTAACAAGGACAAGTACAAAGTCTTGCCCTTGGAAGGGGATCATTGAACACCGGAGGAATGAGGGGCTGGGAGGGAGGACTGAAAAGAAGGACCTAGGGGTGATAGTGGACCATAAGCTGAATATAAATGAACAGTGTGCTCTTATTACAAACAAAGCCAGCAGCCTCCTAAGTTGTATGAATAAGAGGGTCACTTGTAAATCAAGGCAATGACTTTCTCACTCTATTCAGCACTGGGGAGGCCTCTCCTAAAGCCCTGTGCCCAGTTTGGGCCCCACATTTCAAGAAGAAGATGAACAGATGGGAAAGAGGCCAATACAGAGCACCAAATATATTTAAGGACCTGGGAAGGAAGACTGATGACAAAAGGCTGGAAGAGCTAGGATGATTGAGTGTGGAAAAGAGAAGATTGGGAAGAGATGTGACAAATTGACAGCAGCTTTTGGCAGCTCAGCGAAAAGCTATGGCCCATTCAGCAGTAGCTGTGAGAGGCCTAAAACTAACAGTAATATTACTCCACCCTTCTTCCTCTGTGGCCATAGAGAGAAGGAGAGCCCTGGCAGCCATCACAGTGCCCCTGTAATTCCATTACAATGCCTCCATGCTTCTATTCTGGTACAGAAATCACCTTCCCTTCTTAAGGCATACACCCCATTTTTGGGGGGACCTTTTTTGGGGAAAAAGTTGTACAAGATGCATGAGGAAATACGGTAAAAGGGGGGACGGAAAGTGTAAGAAAATATAGGTGTGATTGAATGGAGATTTGTGAACTCTTTTATGAAGAGCTTAGTTATGGATTTGTCTGGGATGGTTTGGACAGAGCTGATCCTGCCTCAGGCACAGGGTTCAACTCAATGTGACCTCTGAGGGTCCTTTCTGGACCAGCTTCTCTAGGATTCTATGGCTCTATGACCTCTGGAGGTCCCCTCCACCCCTATGACCCCATAATGATGACTCTGACTTCTAGAGGTCCCTTCCAGACTGGATTCTCCAGGATTTCTATAGTCAAGACCCCCTCCTTACCTCTGACCCCAATTGCTGGTGAGCCGTACCCAGAATTGTCATTGATTCCAATGTTCCACAGCCCGAAGGAGGAGCTGGGATGCCTCATGTTGTGTCTCTTGAAACCACGACCAAGGTTGTATTCTGCCCAGGAGAACTCAGTGCCTGGAACTGGCTTCCACTTGAGGTTCCTGAGGGGCCTATTATCCAGGATAATCCCCTCTGACTGAGATGTGTTGACCACAATCAGTGCATAGTTCTCAAACTCCTCCTGCCCAAAGACGTTATAGGTTTGACAGTAGCTGGAGACATCAGGGATGGTCATGAAGAAGGGGTCATAGACGATGTTCCTGCTGGTCCCACCATTGGAGAAGAAGACGACTTGGATTCCCACACTGGCTGAGAGGTAAAAGAGTCTCAAGGCAGTAATTTCAAATACTGCGACCTGCCCCGCCTCCAGGTGCTTTGTGACCTCTTTCCACGCATAGTGGCAGGTAATGTGGGTATCTTGGGAAGCCACAACATACACCACATCAAATTTGGTCTGGAAGGACATGGCCGGGATAACAAAGGTGGTACCCCACGTGGACACTGGCAAGAGCTGCTCACCAACATAGTCACATTTGGTGTGTTTTGAGGCACACGTATGCCCAGCATAGACAGCCACAGGGCTTTGGGACACGATCCTGGTACCAGATAAATCATCATGGCTCTGCAGCTGGATAGCCTGGTAGGCCTCCAATGTGATGGTCAGCTGACTCCCTGCTTTATAGATTTCTCTTTGGAATATCACATCTCCTTTGAGGTAGATGTCCACACGGGTGGACTCCTGCCAGGTCACTACCATGAACTGTTTGTAGCCAATCCTGGACACCTTTCCTGGAGTCACCACATAATAATCAGTCCCAAGGTCCTGTATGGGGTAGATAATCATGGTATCAGCTGTGTGGTCTTTATAGTTCAGGGCAAGGATGGAGATCTGCTGGTCAGCTTGGATGGTGACTGTGTGGTCTGAAATGGTGCTGCCTTGCAGCTCTGTGAAGGCTGGGATGCTCACGGGGATTGTTTCACTGGGGTTCCCAGTCAGGTGGACGGTGAAATTTGCCTGGTTCACTAAGACCGTCACCGATGTGTCAGGGAAGTAGCTGGTAATGAACAGCATGTTGCGGCTCTGCCCATAGCTGGAGATATAGTTTTGCAAGAAGGCCATGATGAATTCATTTCCTTGGGGCCCCGAGCAGGTAGTATGTGGAGATTCAGCAGGTGTGATTGTGGGGGAAACAGGACTTCCTGGATGGAATAGGAAGGATAGAACAACGTCATGAGCTGAGACACTCACATTATTAGAATCATAGAGGAGTTGGGTAGGCATGACCCTCAGGAGACAACATCTAGTCCAACCCCCTGCTCTGGATCAACCCTACTAGGTAAGGGTTTGTCCAACCTTCATCATCCTTCTTGCCCTTCTCTGCACCTTTTATAGAAGAACTAGAGAAGGTCCAGAGAAGGGCAACAAGAATGATGAGAGCTACGGAGGGGCACCCATAGGAGGAGAGACCAGTGGGGCCAGGCTTGTTCAGGTTTGAAGAGAGACACTTGAGGGGGGACAGGAGAAGGGTTTCCAACATACTGACAGGTGAAGAGAAAATCACTAGGGATTTATTATTGCCTGTCTCTCATCAGGCAAGAACAAGGGGTCTCAACATGACACTATAGGGTCGTCAGGTCAAAATTAACACCAGGCAGGTTTTTTTCACCCAGTGTGGAAGGAAAGGGTGGGACAAGTGGCCACCAGATGTGGTGGAAGCCGTGAGTTCAGCCAGATTCATCAAGGAATTGGACCCATTCTTGGAGGAAAGGGGCATCAGTCATTACTGAGCCCAGGAATGAGGGGCACGGCCTCTAAATGAGAATTTCCTGGACCTTCATTGCTGGAGACTGCCAGAGAGACAGAAACAGAAGGAAAAACCCAGCTCTGACACAAGTCACTCACCCTTCTTCCCTCCGCTCTCCGGCACTTGTGTGACACAGTCTTGGCAAGATGGGGCTAGGGACTGACCTAGGAAATAGCAGGTCTTAGGTTCTTGTGTCAGAAATTCTTCCCCTCCCCCATCCCCTCAGTTTGCCGACCCACCCTTCTCCCTCATTGCAATTTAAGTCTCCATGCACACAGAGAGCAACCCATTCCTGCCCTCTTACTGGCTCTGTGTGGGTGGCATGGCGACAAGGAAAGGAATCAGGACTCCTGAGTTCTCACAGAGGGTCTGGGAATGAGTATACTCTTTATATTGGTCCTGATGCTATATTGTTGCTTCCAGGAAGAAACAAAGAATACACACATATTTTGCATGGGTAAGACTATTTCCTTACCTCTTCCCCCTATAGCTGGTGAACCGTATCCAGATTTATCAGAAATTCCAATGCTGAAGACAACAAAGGGAGAACTTGGGTGTTCAATGGTGTGGTTGCTATATCCCATCCCCAATCTGTATAATGTCCATGAATAGGCTGCACCGGGAACTGGCCTCCATAAGGTGAAGCGTAAGGGTTCTTTGTCGATAGTCAGATCTGTGGTATCGGAAGTCTTGGCTACAATCAGGGCATAGTTCTCAAACTTCTCCTGCCCAAAAATGCTGTAGGTCTTGCAGTAGCTGGACACATCAGGGATGGTCATGAGAAAGGGGTCATAGTTGAGTTTCTTATGGGTTCCACCAGTGCAGAAGACGACAACTTGGACTCCTACACTGGCCGAAAGATACAAAGGATTTGAGACCGTGACTTCAAATGTCATGACCTGCCCAGGGGCCAGGATCATTGAGGCTTTCAGGCTCCCAGAGTGGTAGCTGATGTGGGTGTCTTGAGAAGCAACCACATAGGCCAAGTCAAATTTGGTCTGGAAGGACATAACTGGAACCACAAATGTGGTGCCCCACTTGGACACTGGCAAGAGCTGCTCACCAACATAGTCACATTTGGTGTGTTTTGAGGCACACATGTGCCCGGCGTACACAGCCACGGGGTTTTGGGACACAATCCTGGTACTGGATAAGTCATCACGGCTCTGTAGCTGGATGGCCTGGTAGGCTTCCAAGATGATGGTCAGATTGCTTCCTGCTGGGTAGGTTCTTTCTTGGAATGTCACAGCCCCTTTGAGGTGGATGTCTACGCGGGTGGACTCCTGCCCAGCAACCACTGCAAATTGTTTGTGAAGTTCACTCAACCCCTCTTTGGGTGTTACCACATAGTACTCAGTCCCGAGGTCCCTCACAGGATAGACAATGGTGGTATCTGCCGTGTTTCTCTTGTAGTTGAGGGCAAAGACGGAGATCTCCTGGTCAGCCCGGATGATGACTGTGCGGTGGGAAGTGCCACTCCGAAGCAGCTCCACAAACTCCGGGATCTTCACCACCACCGTCTCCCCTAGGTTGGCTATGGCCTGGAAGGAAAAGTCCTCCTTGTTGACAGAGACAGTGATGGTTGTATTGGGCATGTAGCTAGTGATGAACAGCTTGAAGTCCGCCTTGCCAAACCGGGGCAAGAAGTTCTGCATGAAGGCCATAATGAACTCTGTGCCTTGGGGGCCAGAGCAAGAGGCCTCGGGAAGTCCTACAGGGGTAGCTCTGCTGGGGACATAAGCAGCACCTGCAGACACAGGCAAAAGAGGCAGATATAAAAGGCTGTGAAAAGTCCATTGGTTGTCATCTCATGAGCCTCCCTATTCTCATTCACTTCCAACGTTACAGCGGGGAAATTTTTCTCATCATCTAACATGATTACACATGCAATATTACATACTTAAGAACTGCCATTTACTGGGTGAAACCATAGGTCCATCTTGACCAGTTTCCTGTGTCACACAGCAGCAGAGAGTGGAGGCTGAAAAGGAGAGCAAGCTGGGTCTAACCATGGTTTTTCCCCCATTCCTCTCTCACTTGTAGCCTCCAGCATTGAAGATTTAAGATGTTCTGACTCAGAGGCTGTGCCCCTCACTCCCATGCTCAATAGTGACTGATGCCTCTTTCCTCCAAGAATGGGTCCAATCCCGTGGGGAATCTGGCTAAATTCTCAGCTCCCACCACATCTGGTGGCCACGAGTCCCACCCTTTCATGCCATGCCAGGTGAAAAAGGACTTTCTTGTGTTTGTTTTTAAACCGATGACTTCCTAATTTCATGTTGTGATCCCTCATTCTTGTCTGGTGGAAGACAGTTAAGAATAAATCCCTAGTGACTTTCTCTTCACCATTTAGTATTTTATAAAACTTTCTTCTGTCCCACCTTAAGCACCTATTTTCTAAATTGAACAGACCTAGCCGCTTTAGTCTCCCCTCCACTGCTGACATCCTTGTTGCTCTTCTCTGCACCTTCTCCAGTTCTTCTATAAAAGATATACAGGAGGGCAACAAGGATGATTACAATTGGACAAAGCCTTGTCTTTGGATGATTTAGACAAGGCTAATCCTGCCTGGAGCAGTGGGTTGGACTAGATGTGGTCTCCTGAGGGCCTTTCATTCTTGTTGCCCTTTTCTGGGCTCTCTCTAGTTCTTCTATAGCCTTTTGGAGGTGTGGGGAATCAGGGAAAGGGGGTTGAGTACTGGCATGAAAGCCACTGCTGAAATCATGTCTGCATCAATGGAGTCAAAACTGATTTGGACCATGGAGTGGGGGGAAGACATGACAGGTCACACCCCCCGCAATGTGTCCCCCACATGGGTCCTCAATTGGTCCTTTCCAAGTGGTACCCACTTTTGAATTCCCAATCAATCCCAGTCCCTTTTCTAGGTCTTCTATGTCCTTTTTTAGGTGGGAGGACCAGAACTGTGCAGTATCCAAGCTGTGGATGCACCATGGATTTACAAACAGGACACCATGAGCACACAGAAATCAAGAATCAGGCCCCATATATTTATGCTAAAAGATTTTTGTTTTAGCATCATTATAGGGCTCCATTCCTCTGCACTACATCCAAAAGCCCTGTTCTACTTATAGGATCATAGGACAGTCAGGACGGAAGGATTCTCACAGGGTCACATCTAGTCCAGCAGAGGCTTAAGGCAGGATCATCCCTGACTATACCATCCCAGTCATGTGTCTGCCTGCTCTCAAGCATTTCCATGGATGGAGAAACCACCACCTCTGGGTAGCCTGTTTCAGTGCTTGACCACCCTCATAGTCAGCAAGTTCCTCCTTATCTCCTTATCTCCAACCTCAGTTTCCCCTGCCCTAGCTTGAGGCCATTGCTCCTAGTTCTATCCCTTGTGGCTCACCTCCATCATCTCCATACTTGCCCTTCATGGAGCTGAAGACAGGTAGGCATCTAAATAGGTTTCTATACCATCCTACCCAAGTCTCTGGAAAACCAGTCATGTAGCAACATTGGTCTATGTCAGCCTTCAGAAGATGACAGCGCACACAGGATGCAATTCATAGAAAATGAGGGTTGGAAGGGACCTCAGGAGGTCACATCTAGGCCAACCACTTGCTCCAAGCAGGATCATCCCCAACTCGGTCATCTCAGCCAAGGCTTTTGTCTAGCCAGGTGTTCAAGGATGGAGATCCCATTACATCTCTGCGTAGCCTGTTCCAGTGCTCTACTACCCTCCTCATAAGAAAGTTTTTCCTAATATCTGAGGGGGTTCCTATGGGGTAATTTATCTCAGGTTTTAGTCCAGAGTAAATTTATTCAGGGGTGAAGCATCAGCACAAGTTGCATACACACATCCAAATAATCTGTGAGAATTCTACCAGGTTTGCTCTCCTGGTAAAGACATTTATGCAGGTTTCTTCTGGGACATTTAAACAGGTTTCCCATAAGAAATTTAATGTATATATAAGGCCTGACACACGGAACACCAGGTCAAATATCTACAGTAGCTGCTATAACCGAGAAAAGCCTCTAAGTGGTAGGGTAGCCCATCTGCAGTGGTGCTGACTAGGCCCACAGACAGAAGTAAGGATCCTATGCCATCGGTTACTGAGATCAGTTATTAGGATACAGCTACATGATGCTGTAGTGATACCAATGTAGTTAAATCACTGGAAATTTAACTCTTCTTCATTCAGTCGGGATCACTCATGGTTAGTATGGAACAATCCCATGCACTGGTACAGGCTGGGCAGCAGCTCTGCAGAAAAGGACCTGGAGGCGACAGGGGACAAGAAGCTGAATAGGAGCCAACCATGTACCCTTGTTGCCTAAGGGCATCCTGGACTGCATTAGTAGGACTGTTGCCAGCAGATAGAGGAAAGTGATTCTTCCCCTCTATTCAACAATGGGGAGGCCACATCTGGAGTCCTGTGTCCAGTTGTGGGCCCCCCACTCCAGCCAGGATGGAGAGAATCATAGCCATAGAATCATGGTCATAGACCCACAGAGAAATGAGACTGGAAGAGACCTCCAGAGGTCACTTCTAGTCCAACACCCTATACAAATCGATCCTCTAAACTCTTCCTAAAACTACAGTCAACCTAACACAACACAAAACTTGCCTCATACCAGACAGATGCCCCAACCTGAGACTGGTTTGAACTGGTCCTGTACTGGGCTTTCCCCTTCCTTCTTGTTGTGGGCCTAAGTGACTTATCTAGAAGTGTTCAGAAATCCATGCCAAAGCAGGGAATAGAGCCCCGGATTTCCTCCCCCAAGATATTTATATCACACCAGGAAGGAAAGGCGCTAGCTCATTTGTCTGTGAATTCCTGTGGTTCACCCACACATAACATGAGGTTTCTCAATCATCCTTCTTTCTCAATCACCCTCCACCTGATTGGCTGGGATATCTCCTATCCTTTCTATGGAGGGCGTGAGGCTCAGTTGGATCAACACAGAAAGTGTTGAGTAATCCCCCCACTGAGGCAAGAGAAGGAAATGTACCATGCCATAGAACAGCCTCAGTGAAAGAAGTGTCATTTTGGAAAACTACCAGGTCTTGTGAGAGCCAGAATCTGTGACATACTGCCTCATAAGGAAGGCTGAAAGAACTAGGGTGATTTATTTTGGAAGAAAAAAAGAGAGAAGCCTGGGCAGATGGTGGAACTGGTGAGGATTATAGGAAAGTGAGGCTGGAAGGGACCTCACAAGATCACACCTAGTCCAGCCCCCCCGCTCAAGTCAAGATCAGCACTGATGAAACCACCCCGGCCAACTGTGTATCTAACCTGCTCTTGGACATTTCCAAGGATGGAGATCATGCCACCTCTCTGGGCACCCTGGTCCAATGCCAAACCACCCTTTGAGTCAGCAAGCTCCCTCTCACTTCCAACCTCAGTTTCCCCTGCTGCAGCTTGCAGCTGTTGCTCCTAGTCTTGTCCCCTCCTGCCATGGAGCCCATCTCCATCCTGGGGGATATGGGTTATGAAGAGAGGCTGAGGGAACTGGGCATTTTTAGTCTAAAGAAGAGAAGACTGAGAGGAGATTCAATAGCAGCCTTCAGCTACCTGCAGGGGGGCTCCAAAGAGGATGGAACTGGACGGTTCTCAGTGGTAGCAGAGGACAGAACAAGGAGCAATGGGCTCAAGCTGCAGCAAGGGAAGTTGGGGTTGGATATTAGGAAAAATGTTCTTATGAGGAAGGTAGGAAAGCACTGGAACAGGCTCCCCAGAGAGGTGGAGGAGTCTCCATCCTTGGAGCTTTTGAAGACCCAGGTAGACAAAGCCTTGGCTGGGTTGATGGAATCAGGACTGGTCCTGCTTAGAGCAGGGGTTTGGACTAGATGTGACCTCCTGAGGTCCCTTCCAACCCTCATGTTCTATGATTCTTTCTTCTCTATCATTTTCCTTCAGAGATTTGAAGACCAGTGTCAAATCCCTCTTCAGGCTTCTCCTCTCTGGGCTCAGTCACTCTAGCTCTTCCAGCCTTTGCTCATTAGTTCTGCTTCCCATGCCTCTAATCATTTATCTCACATTGAGTTGCACTCTTTCTAAACTGTCCACCTCCTTCTCGAAATGTGGAGGCCAAAACTGGACCCAGGACTCCAGGTGAGGCCTCACCAGTGCTAGACAGAGGGTGCATCTACATGAGACACTTTAAGGCACACTAGTTTAAATTTAAGTGCATTATGGTGCACATCTACATATGTGCACCCTTAATACATTTTTAAAATGGCAATTTTGGGCTATTCATGCCTAAATTTCATACCTGCAAATGCAGGTATGAAATTTAGGTGTGAATTGTTAAAGCACATTAACACTGTGTGTGTGGACTGACTTGGGACCAACTTTATCCCAAGTCAGTCCACATAGTGCTAATGTACTTTAACACCTCCATGTGCTTTGATGGAGGACTACCACGCTCTGGGGTGCGTGCTGAAGGAGATGGGTGCACAGGTAATTTTCTCTTCTATCCTGCCAGTGAGTGGATGAGGCAGACGGCATGAAATGTGCATCGCGGAGACCAACTGGCGGCTAGAGGAATGGTGCTTCGAGGTGGGCTTTGGCTTCCTCAGCCACGACCGGCACATCACGACGAGAGACATGCTGGGATGGGACGGGCTCCACCTTTCCCCTAAAGGTAAGCGTGTTCTCTTCTAGGTTGGCAGACCTCCTCTGGCGGGCTTTAAACTAGGCTCGTCGGGGTAAGGGGAAGATGAGGGCAGAGGAAACATCAGACTGCCAGACCAAACAGCACCCACAACTACAGCCCAGCTCAGACCAACAAGCGAAGCAAACAAACAGGTAAGAGAGAGGGGCCAGGGTAACGCTGGGACTAGGGGGTCAGTACACACACCCACAGGAGGCCTCAAATGCCTCTACACAAACGCTCATAGTATGGGAAACAAGCAGGAGGAACTCACCCTCCTTCTGGCTGACACCAGCCCGGATATAGTGGGGATTACGGAAAAGTGGTGGGACGCAACGCATGATTGGGCGGTGAATGTCAAGGGCTATAGACTGTATAGGATGGACAGGATAGGAAAGAGAGGTGGGGGCGTGGCGCTCTATATTAAGGAGGAATACACATCCTTGTTAATTAGCAAGGAGTCGGGGAGGGGCACTCTGAGGTGCTTTGGATTAGAGTACAAGGCAGTCGAGGGGAAAGAGACTTAATTGTGGGAGTCTACTACAGACCTCCCAACCAGGGAGAAGAGCTTGACCAGGAATTTTTGGGTCAGATCACAGAGGTAGTGAAGGCTAAGGATGTGGTAGTCATGGGGGACCTGAATTTCCCGGACATCTGCTGGGAAGAGCAGTCAGGCAGGTCTGACCGCTCACGTAGGTTCTTGGCCAGAGTGCAGGACCTCCATCTAACCCAGGAGGTGCACAGCCCCACCAGGAGAGATGCCTTGTTGGACCTAGTGCTGGCCACAGGTGATGACCTGGTGCGGGGGCTGCGGGTGCTCGACCACCTGGGCGACAGCGATCATCGCCTGCTGGGATTCACCATCCAGCGCAAGGTGGCAAAGGCCTGCAGCAAGGCAGCGGCCCTAGATTTTAGGAGGGCAGACTTCAACGAACTAAGGAGAATAGTTGGGGAAGCGCTGAGGTCCCGGAGGGGAGGGGAGCCAGGTGTCCAAGGAGAGTGGTCGGTCCTCAAGGAGACGATCCTCCAAGCCCAAAGGAAGGTAATCCCAACGAGGATCAAAGGGAGCAGGAGAGCACACAAGCCTCCGTGGCTCACCAAAAGCATCTGGGAATGTCTCCTTGCTAAGAAGGAGGCTTACACCCAATGGAAAGAAGGGGTCATCACCAGGGAGGGCTATTCTGCAGTTGCTCGGGGATGTAGGGGGGTAGTTAGGAAGGCCAAGGCAGA
Organism: Crocodylus siamensis; assembly: GCF_052110815.1. Lineage (NCBI taxonomy): Eukaryota > Metazoa > Chordata > Crocodylia > Crocodylidae > Crocodylus > Crocodylus siamensis. The sequence goes on from NC_143400.1 coordinate 22,527,300, forward strand.
GATGGAACTGGGGCTAGCTTCCCAGATTAAGGACAATAAGCAGTCCTTTTTTAAATACATAGGGGGTAAAAAGAAGGTCCCGGGTAACGTGGAGCCCTTGCAGGACGCTTTGGGAAACTTGGTCGTCACACCAGACGGCAAAGCTAAAATGTCTAATGATTTCTTTGCCTCCATCTTCCTAAGTAGGGACCAGAACAGGCAACCCCCCCGCTGGGCCCCCCGCTGGGCCCCAGGGGAGGCACACCTGGGCCACGGGTTAGTGAGAATTTAGTTAGGGAGCTTCTGGAGGGGTTGGACGTATTCAAGTCAGCCGGCCCAGATGATCTCCACCCTAGAGTTCTAAAGGAACTGGCCGAGGTCATTGCAAGTCCCCTGGCACGGCTTTACGAGCACTCGTGGTGCTCTGGTGAGGTACTGGAGGACTGGAAGAGGGCCAACATGGTCCCCATCTTCAAGAAAGGCAGGAAGGAGGACCCGGGAAACTATAGGCCAGTTAGTCTTACCTCGATCCTAGGCAAGCTGTTCGAGAAAATTATGCTGGCACACATCCAGGAGGGGCCAGGAGGGTAGGTCATGCTTAGGGGCAACCAACATGGGTTCATCAGTGGCAGGTCCTGTCAGACCACCCTGGTGGCCTTCTATGATCAGGCTACCAGATCATTAGATGCAGGGGTAGCAGTGGACATCGTCTTCCTGGACTTTCGGAAGGCCTTCGACACTGTCTCTCACCCCGTTCTCATTAAGGAACTGGGGGCTGTGGTGTAGACGCCCACACAGTCAAATGGGTCGCCAACTGGCTGGAGGGCCTCACCCTGAGGGTGGTAGTGGATGGGTCCTTCTCAACCTGGAGGGACGTGGGCAGTGGGGTCCCGCAGGGCTCTGTCCTTGGGCCCGCACTGTTCAACATCTTCATCAGTGATTTGGACGAGGGGGCAAAAAGCACCTGTTCAAATTTGCTGATGACACTAAGATGTGGGGGGACGTGGGCACACAAGAAGGATGCAACAGGCTACAGTCAGACCTGGACAGGTTACAGGGGTGGGTGGATGAGAATAGGATGGGTTTCAACACAGACAAGTGCAAGGTGATGCAGCTGGGGAGGAACAACCGGCACCATACATACAGGTTAGGGAACTCCCCTCTTGTCAGCACGGAGACGGAAAAGGATCTGGGGGTCATCATTGACTCCAAGATGAACATGGGCCGGCAGTGTGGGGAGGCAGTCAGGAAGGCCAACCGCACCTTGTCTTGCATCCACAGATGCATCTCGAGCAAGTCCAAGGAGGTGATCCTCCCCCTCTATGCAGCACTTGTCAGGCTGCAGCTGGAGTCCTGCGTCCAGTTCTGGGCGCCGCACTTCAGGAGGGATGTGGACAGCATGGAGAGGGTCCAGAGGAGGACACTCGCATGATCAGGGGACAACAGGGCAGGCCCTATGAGGAGAGGCGACAGGACCTGAACCTGTTCAGCCTTCACAAGAGAAGGCTGAGAGGGGATCTGGTGGCTATCTATGAACTTACTAGGGGGGACCTGCGGGGAATGGGAGAGTCCCTGTTCCCCTGAGTACTACCAGGATTAACTAGGAATAACGGCCACAAGTTGACTCAGAGTAGGTTCAAGCTAGACATCAGGAGGCGCGACTTCACAGTCAGGGTGACTAGGATCTGGAACCAACTTCCAAGAGTAGTGGTGCTTGCTCCTACCCTGGGGGTCTTCAAATGGAGGCTAGGTAATCATCTAGCTGGGGCCATTTGACCCCAGCATTCATTCCCGCCCACGGCAGGGTGTTGGACTTGATGATCTGCTCAGGTCCCTTCCGACCCAACCAACTATGAAACCATGAAGAAAGCAGAAGAACCTTCACCAGGTCCCAGGAGACTAGAACTAGGGGCACCTGCCAAAATGAGTGGGTGACAGATTTAAAGCTAATAAGGGAAAGGACTTTTTTATGTAAGGCCTAGTTAACCGGTGGAATCATGGGTGCAGTGATTCCCAAGCCCAGGGGCTGCATGGGACACCCCCATGACTGGGAGACCCTCACCTGAGAGGCCCCCGCAGCTGCAGGAGCTTGCGTAGAACACATATTAGATCACATTGTACCTTTACCTGCACATGTAGAGACATCCAAAAGTCTGCAATCTTAACGAGTACTTACACCATAGCATGACTACCCAGGTCCACAGGTGCAGGGCTGTATTTGCATCCACCATACCTAAAAACCAGAAGCCAAATATGTCTGAAATTAGTGAGAAAACACACCATTGTGTTGTCCACATTTACCTATAGGAAGCAGATATTTCTACGGACAGGATAAGTGAATCTCTCCCCAGCAGGTGAGTGAATCTTTCATCACTACAATGCTCTGGCTGTGTCTACACGAGACACTTACCACGCAGTAACAAATTACTATTATGCAGCCACTCATTACTACTGCGCAGTAGCATCGTATGGCATGAACCAGGATGTGACGCCACTGCACAGTAGTAATGAGCTACTGCACAGTAATAATGATCTCCTGAGCAGTCAGCATCACCAGGAAGCCATGCAGAGATGCTACTGTGCAGTAATGCTGGTTACTGCATATTCGTTTAATCATTTAGTCATTATGCAAAAACTGTATGTGAAATATTCAAATACTAAACACTCATTTAGTCATTATACAACTACTATATGTGGAATATGCAAATACTAAATAGTCATTTAGTCATTATGCAAATACTAAATGACCGCACGGTAACAACTGTGCAGTCAGCATCTTGTGCAGACACAGTCTCTGAGAACTAGAGGGGGAAACAGAAGACCTCATGGATATTCTGAAAATTGGTTAAAAAAAAACCCTGGAAATTCATACATGTTCCAAAATTATAATGAATTCTTAACTGTTCTACCAGTAACACTGCTCAAATAGATTAATTCCTCTCTTCAGAGCTAAGATTTAACTTGTATCAGGTTCTGTTTTTCTGGGATTAGCTTTTTTTCTTCATAAATCTAGGCCACAAACATGTGTGGTAATACAGTGTTTAAAAAAATATAGGCTGTATAGAAACTGGGTTGGGTTAGAGGTCAGAGGAAACAATCATGTACCATATTTTATTGGCTACGTTTTCTGGAATGAGATCTGCGCTTAGTTTTGCAAAGGCAAAATGAAGAGAAAAAAGATCTATCCTTGGAATAGGCAGCAGCAAGGTGTGCTTAATGCAGATAAGACATAAATTACTCTTACCATATTTCTCCCATATAATATGCACCACAATTTCCAGCAGCTGTTTTTTGGAAAAAAAGGTGTGTACTGTTTGTGGGAAAATACGATAATATTAGTCACACATATATTATGGATTTTTTTAAACATGTTCCCATGGGCATTTTGTTCTTAAGTGCTTTGCTAAGTAATGAATTTGGCAGTTAATGAAGGACAGAGTGGAAGAGGTGGCAAGTGTGGGATAGAAACATCAGAGAAGTCAGACTGAAAGGGACTTCCAGAGGCCATAGAGTCCTCGACATAGAGAACTGGAGCTGGAAGGGACCTCCAGCAGTCTCAGACTCCAAGTTGCAGAGTCACAGAGAAGCAGGGTTGGAAGGGAGCTCCAGAGGTCACATCTAGTTGAACCCCTACCTAAGGCAGGATCAGCCATGTCCAAAGCATCCTGTACAAATCCATAATCTAAACTCTCCTTAAGACAATCACCGGGAGGGCAAGGACCAGAAGTCTGGGAAATACCCATGGTAGAATATAAGCATAGCTATACCTAGATCATCCCTACCAATGGCTGTCCAACCTCTCCTTAACCCCTACAGTGACAGAGTCTACAACTCCCCTAGGAGCATTGGCATGCCCCAGTCACCATCCCCAGCTTTGGCTGCAGCCAATGCTCAGTGCCTCTGAACAGCATGGATACCACGTGCTGTCACGTACAGTCCTTTTCCCTGAGAAAAACAGCTGTTGGAAATTGGAATGCATGCTATATGCAAGAAATATGGTAAGAGTAGATACTACCACTTACTAGCTGAAATCAATCGAGCAGAACCATGAGCAGGCCTGGCTGCCACACTGCTGCTCCTCAGTTACCACAGGGATAGATCTTCTTTCCCTTCGTTCAGCCTTTCAAAACAAAGGGGCACGCTATATTCTGGGGTGTGTTATATGTGAGAAAATACATATATTGTATTTTCCCAAGCCAATGAGAAGTACAGATAGAGCCAGCTTAAGTGATTTTTCTAGAAAATCACTTAAGCTGGCCCTATCTGTACTTCTCATTGGCTTGGGAAGTGTTTTCACCCCCTCAAGGTTGATTCATCTCAACATATGCCCCCTTCACAGTACCTTCTATGCATGTTTTGGGACCTTTCATAGGTCTGGAGCAGGCATGATGCTAATGGAGTGAGAGTATATGGCATATTTGAACACTCTAATGACAAAATTTCACCCATCCTTCCCTCTTCTGTCTGGTCAATGGGGAAGCAGCACCTCGTTGTTTTGAAGGAAAGGCCCAGCCCCTTCTTTTGGAGCCTGGAGAAAAGGTTGTAGAGACAGTTCAAAGCTGGGAGTGAGTGAATACAGCAGCCAATCAATGGTCCAGAGTGGGGCACCATATAAGATCCCCCCTATTCTGGCCCCTCAAGCTATCTTCCTTTCAAGATCAAGGGGGTTGTGTCTACATGTGCATTTATGCCAACTTAAATTTACTGCGCAGCATATTACTGCACAGTAAGTGGGAATAGGCCATTGTCTACACATGCAGGCATCAAAGCACATTAATGCTGTGTGTGGACTAACCTGGGACTAAAGTTATTCCCAAGTCAGTCCACACATACAATGTTACTGCGCAGTAAGGCATCTACACATGCATTACTGCACAGTAACTAATCAGCCATAAATTTGATACCTGCATGATACAAATATCAAATTCACCCTCAAGTCACCATAAATCAGCATATTTACTGCTCAGTGCAGGCATGCACGTGTAGATGTTTGCCCATACTGGGCAGTAATTTCAGTTACTGAGCAGTAAATGCATACATGTAGATGCACTAAGGGTGTATTATATTCCAGGCCACATTGTATGCAAGAAAATACAGTATTTCTATTAAATCTCTTAGCTGGCCAGATCTGTGCTCCTCAGCCTCGACCCCATGACTTTAGGACTGCCGTTCCTGCTGACAAACCCAGTTTGGTGGTGGGACATGGAGTCCAGCGTGGGCTAACCCGCCTGTGTCAACACACAGCAGCAAATTTTTGGCAGCTTTTCTGGCATCTGAGGACACGAGAGGGTTTGGCTAGGAGAGCTCTGAAGGACTGCCAGTTGCTCCTAAACGGAGGCTAGGAAGAATTCTCCCTTAACTCTTTGTCAAGGGGCTGTACAGTAGCTCATTGTGGAGGGCTGAGACTTTCCTCCCATCCTAATCCCACAGTCCCCTGATTTAAGCAGCTACTGAAATGCCGGGAGAACAAAGAGACATCTCTTACCTCCAACCCCCATGGTAGGCGACTTGCAGTGGAGAAATGTCTTCCCCAGCTCTGCTTCTGGACTTTTTTATACCCCCAGCTATTGCCAAAACTTCAGCTCTGCAGAACAGACCAGGGAATCTCTCAAAAAAGCGTGCCAGGTACCAGGGTGGGAGTACAGTCTGCAAAACCCAACTAGACCTGGGAGAGAAGGCAGCAACTCACTAGCTTACCCCACCAGCTCTCCCCCTGCAATCAGCTGTTCCCAGGGGCGTGTGAATATGTCATATTATGCAATATCCCAGCCATCAGGAGTTCAGAAACCACCAAACTAGTTTATTGACCCCATTGGAAATCATTCCCTGGGCATATGTGTTCCCCAGGGAGCCAATAGTTAAGAAGTTCCTTGCAGCTGTACAGGAGGGGTGTTTCTTATCAAAATCCTTGACAGAGACATGTTTATTAAGCCAGAGCTGGCAGAGTGTGTGGATATGTGGAAACCCAAGGATTTACCAGAAATGCTCTGTTATCTTAGCATAAATTTTCCCCATTTCACAATGGGGCCAGGTTTATCTGTGCTTCTGCGCTGGTTGTGTGCTCTGGTATCTACAGAAAGAAAAAGCTGCCCTCTGCCCCAGCTGTGACTGGGCCCCAGCCTTCAATAACCCAGGAGTCACAGAGTTGGGCCACACATGGAAGAAAGTTCTCACTTCTGGGTGCAAACAGCTGGCCAAGAAAACACATCTGGATGCAAGAGCTCCTTCCTTCCACACACCACCCTCAGACTTGCTGTCTAAAAATAACCCAGGAGGAGATAGTTCTGCATGTGCTGCATTTGAAAGAGTCCTTTAAAAAGTATTGTGCACTTTGTAGAGGTGCTCACTGTGCTCTACCATTTAGGACTTGACAAAAAGAAGCAACATAGAATCATAGAAAATGAGGCTTGGAAAGGACCTTAGGTGGCCACATCTAGTCCACCCCCCTGCTCAAAGCAGGACCAGCCCCAACTACATCATCCCAGCCAAAGTTTTGCCTAGCTGGGTCTTAAACACCTCCAAGGATGGAGACTCCACCACCTCTCTGGGTAACCTGTTCCAGTGCTTTCCTACCCTCCTCCTGAGAAAGGTCTTCCTAATATCCAACCTCAACTTTCCTTGCTGCCCGTTGCTCCTTGTTCTCTAACCAACCACCACTGAGAACAGCCCAGCTCCATCTTCTTTGCAATGCTGCTGCTGGGAGTTGAAGGCTGCTATTCAATGCCCTTCAGTCTTCTCTTCTGCAGACTCAATGAGCTCAGTTCCCTCAGCCTCTGTTCACAAATCTTGTGCCCCAGCCCCTGAACCATTTCCGTTCCCTCCACTGGATTCTCTCCAACTTCTCCACCTCCTTTCCATAGTGGGGGCCCCAAACTGGACACAGGGCTCCAGATGTGGCCTCAGCAGTGCCAAACAGAGGGGAAAAATCACTTCCCTCGATCTCCTGGCAACTCGCCTACTAAAGCAGCCCAGGATGCCATTAGCCTTCATGGCAATAAGGGCACACTGCTGGCTCATATCCAAGTTATTATCCACTGTCAGCCCCAGGTCCTTTTCTGCAGAACTGCTGCCCAGCCCATCATCCCCCAGCCTTTGTTCCATCCTAAGCGAAGGACTTTACACTTCTCCTTGCTGAACATCATGAGGTTTTTTGGCCCAATCCTCCAATTTGTCTAGGTCACCCTGATTCCTAGCCCTACCTTCCAGCATATCTAGTACTCCCCCCAGCTTGGTGTCATACATGAACTTGCTGAAGGTGCACTCTGCCATATTCCAGATGTTTAATGAAGATATTGAACACAGCAGACCCCTGGGACACTCCATTTGATACCGGCTGCCAGCTAGACAGTGAGCCCTTGATCACTACCTGTTGAGCCTGACAATCCAGCCAGCTTTCTATCCACCTTCAAGTGCATTCATCCAACCCAGACCTCCTAAGCTTCCTTGCAAGAATGCTGTGGGAGACTGTATCAAAGCTTTGCTAAAGTCAAGGTATGTCACATGCACTGCTTTCTCTGAACCCAGAGATCCAGTCATCACATAGTTGTTTCATAGTTTCATAGTAGCTAGGGCCAGGGGAGTCCCGAACAGATCATCTAGCCTGACCCCCTGCCACAGGCAGGAATGAATGCTGGGTTCACAAGACCCCAGACAGGTGATCATCCAACCTCCTCTTGAATTTGCCCAAGGTAGGGGCGAGGACCACTTCTCTGGGAAGTTGGTTCCAGATTTTGGCCACCCTAACTGTAAAATATTGCTTTCTGATCTCTAACTTAAACCTATTATCCAACAGCTTATTACCATTGTTCCTTGTCACCCCAGGTGGTGCTGGGGAGAAAAGGGTTGTACTTATTTGCTGTTGATCTCCCCTGATGAGTTTGTAGGCAGCCGCCAGGTCCCCCCTCAGCCTCCTCTTGCTGAGGCTGAACAGGTTCATATCCCTTAGTCTCTCCTCGTAGGGCCTGTCCTGCTGCCCTCTCACCAAGCAGGTGGCCTCCTCTGGACCCTCTCCAGGCTGCCCACATCCCTTTTGAAGTGCGGCACCCAGTACTGGACACAGTACTCCAACTGCGGCCTGACCTGTGTCACATAGAGGAGAATGATCACCTCTCTGGACTGACTTGAGATGCACCTTTGGATGCATGACAAGGTATGGCTGGCCTTGCTGGCTTTGGCAGCTCATGTTCATCTTGGAGTCAATAATGACTTCAAGATCTCTTTCTGCCTCAGTGCTTTCAAGAGGGGGCATCATAGAAGGCAATCAGGTTGGTCTTCCATGATGAGATGACTGGCTCTGTGCATGCAGGGAAAGCAGTGGACATGATATATCATGACTTCTGCTTGCCTTATGTTGGCATGGGGCAAGTAGTTTCCTTGTAACAGGGGAGTCTGTCCCTTTAAGGAGAAGCAGCCAGCCCACTTGATGGTGGGCATTCAGATCAGTGATTCTCAACCAGGGTGCTGTGTGCTCTCTTTCTCTCCATTCTTGGGGTCCCTGATATGAGTGCACATGGGGAAAAACATCAGAAATGTTCTCACACTTCCCGCCAATGCAAACAAAGGGAGTTTTGTGACCTCATAAAGATTCAGTCTTTGGAAATAAGCCAGCTTAAAGCATAACCCAGGTATGTCTGTACATGGAAAACCCTTGGGACACTTCCCTGAGCCTTCTGGCTTGCCTCAATTTGCCCTGCCTTGATGGGATGTCGGTCAATGCTGGGGTTGAGTTAACTTCTGCCCTGAGCAAGAGGGGTAAGGGGTAGTGAGATGTGGGGTGTTCATCTCGTGGCAATGGCTTCCCCAAGGGCTACCCAGCTCTCTCACTTTCACCTCTTTCCCAGAAGCCTCCACTAGGCCCCACGCCAACCCCCTGTTTACTTTCCCAATGAGGAAGACTCAACTGAGTCAATATTAGCAGTGTGAGTTTACAACCCCCTGCAGGCAGGCTATGAAAACCAAGCCTGAGCAAGAATTATTTGTACAAAGGCTGCCAAACTCCACAAAGACCTTTTCCCCTTGGAGAGCGGCCAGACTCCAAATGCATCTCTCCTCGGGGTTTACACAATGCATGGTTTCACTCAAGTCATAGAGAGAAGCCGCAAGCCAAGGGTGGAGAGACCAGCACCGGTTAAGAAGGGATTAGCTGAGGCAAGGACGTGTTCCCTGTTAACACCAAGTCTTCGGGGCTTGGCGCTTCTGCCTGTATCAGGCCATGCAAGCTGTTCATCCAGTTGCAGCTGACACCAGGTGAACTTGAGGGTGCCCTTGGAGTAGCTGGAGAAGAAGTTGGATAAGCAGACTCTGGATAAGCAGACGTTGCCCATGGACTTCGGTGGGGGGACAAAAAGAGATGCATCATGGGAGTGATAATGGCAATGAATGTCACTTATTCTTTTCACTTCTGCTATACATAAGAGCTGGCCTGTACTGGATCTGACCTGCCCAGTTTCCTGCATCTCATGGTTCAGTGTGCTCTGCTCAGTGTCCCTCCTTGGCACTCTTGTTATGAACCCTTGACCTTCACTTCTGTATCTGTTTTTAGCTTCACTTTTAGCTTCTCTCATTCCTTGGACTGAACCCAAAAGTCTGCTAAGAACATTTTTCCAACTACTCAATTGGTCTATTAAAGGTTTCACATATACTCATAGTTTCATAGTTTCTAGGGTCGGAAGGGACCTGAGTAGATCACCGAGTCCGACCCCCTGCCATGGCAGGAAAGAGTACTGGGGTCAAACGACCCCAGCAGGTGTTCATCCAGCCTCCTCTTAAAGACCCCAGGGCAGGAGCCTGCACCACTTCTCTTGGAAGTTGGTTCAGACCCTAGCTGCCCTGACCGTGAAGTGGTGCCTCCTGATATCTAGCCTAAATCTCCCCTCTGCCAGCTTGTGACTGTTATTCCTGGTCACTCCTGGCGGTGCTCGGGGGAACAGGGACTCCCCAATGCCTGCTGATCCCCCCCTGAGTAGTTGGTAACAGACCACTAGATTCCCCTCAGCCTTCTCTTGTGGAGGCTGAACAGGTTCAGGCCCCATAGGCTCTCCTCGTAGGGCCTGCCCTGCTGCCCCCTGACCATGTGAGTGGCCTCCTCTGGCCCCTCTCCATGTTGTCCACATCCCTCTTGAAGTGCGGTGCCCAGAACTTGACGCAGTACTCCAGCTGTGCCCTGACCAGTGCCGCACAGAGGGGGAGGATCACCGCCTTGGACCTCCTTGAGATGCATCTGTGGATGCAGGACAAGGTGCAGTTGGCCTTCCTGACTGTGTCCCCACACTGCCGGCCCATGTTCATCTTGGAGTCAATGATGACCCCCAGATCCCTTTCCACCTCCGTGCTGTTAAGAGGGGAGTTCCCTAACCTGTATGTATGGTGCTGGTTGTTCCTCCCCAGGTGCATCACCTTGCGCTTGTCAGTGTTGAATCCCATCCTATTCTCATCCGCCCACCCCTGCAACCTATCTAGGTCTGATTGTAGCCTGTTGCATCTTTCCAGTGTGCCCACGTCCCCCCACATCTTAGTGCCATCAGCAAATCTGAACAGGCTTTTTACCCCCTCGTCCAAGTCACTGATGAGGAAGTTGAACAGTGCGGGCCAGAGGACCGAGGACCGAGCCCTGGGGGACCCCACTGCCCACATCCTTCCAGGTTGAGAAGGACCCATCCACCCCCACCCTCTGGGTGCGGCCCTCTAGCCAGTTGGCGACACATTTGACCGTGTGGGCGTCGACACCACAGCCCCCCAGTTTCTTAATGAGAACAGGGTGAGAGACAGTGTCAAAAGCCTTCCGGAAGTCCAGGAAGACGATATCCACTGCTACCCCTGCGTCTAAGGATTTGGTAATCTGATCATAAAAGGCCACCAGGTTGGTCTGACAGGACTTGCCACTGATGAACCCGTGTTGGTTGCCCCTAAGCATGCAGTACCCTGCTGGCCCCTCCTGGATGTGTGCCAGCATAATTTTCTCGAACAGCTTGCCTAGGATCGAGGTAAGACTAACTGGCCTATAGTTTCCCAGGTCCTCCTTTTTCCCCTTTTTGAAGATGGGGACCACATTGGCCCTCTTCCAGTCCTCCGGCACCACACCAGAGCACCACGAGTGCTCATACAGCCATGCCAGGGGTCCTGCAATGACCTCGGCCAGTTCCTTTAGAACTCTAGGGTGGAGATCATCCGGACTGGCTGACTTGAATACGTCCAATACTCAAAGAACCTTGCCTGCCTATGTCCTTAGACCAACACAGCTGCAACCAAAAATCCAGCTATATAAAACATATACGCACTTCTGCGCATTTTATACACCCACATTTACATATGTGTGTATAGAAAACATATACACACATGTGCATATGTTTTATATACACATATCATACACATATTATATATAAATGTGTGCATAAAATATACACACAAGTGTGCATGTTTTAAATACACACATATTATATATAAATGTGTGTATGAAGGGAAGCCCCCCATGTCTCCCTATTAACCAGGGTTATGAGGTAAAAGACCCTCTAAGCAACCTCTGTCTCTGCTGTATGCAACCATAACTCTGGAAGAAATCCCTTTTCCTTCCTCAAACGACGGTTCAGCCAGATACGCGGTGGCAGGGGGTGGTACACAAGAAGATATGGTGTTTCTTGCGGTGTCCTCTGCATCTCTCTGGACAGGCCCTGTTTTTCCCTTGCAGTTGATACAGCCCACGCACCCAGCACAATCTGCCAGAAACCATATTTCACAATCTGGGACAAGGAGGGGGTGTTATTAAAGTGGAAATCAGCTGATTCAAAACACTGTTCCCCTGCAGAACTCATTGCCCTTGGGTATTGCCCATGCTACGAGGAGACCAGGGTAATTAAAAGGACCCTGTATTCATAGAGGGAACAACCCTTCTCCTCTTAAAATGACCACCCTTGAAGAAGAAAATGCCTGGACTTGGTGCAGACTGTGGCTTTATGGCTTATTACAAGCTAACGAGTACTGCTACTAATCACCATGACTTTCACAGGTAATGACTCATTCTTCCTTTCTTGAATGGCTTCCCCTACCACTAAACTAAGTTGCCTGTTCAACTGGATGCCTCATAAAGTCCCAGGCAGATATGAGCAACCAGGTCTGGGGACACTCAGGGATTTTGGGGCCAGCCCACAGTCAGGAGGGTGGAGCAGAGCCTGGGAACAAACCAAGTCAAGGGGCTGGTCCATCAGGGAGTGGGGCCTAAAAGCACATTTCTGATGAGAGCATGTGAGGAGAAGATGGAGAGCAAGGTTACCAACAAGTGAAGCCAGGAGGAGACCAAGCCAGAGGGAGCTGCAGAAGCATCATGAGCCAAGTAGAGCCCTAATGCCTAGACACTCCCTACTTATGGTCAGAGGTTTATATGGGGGAAGTGGAGGGTCAGCTGATCCCAGCTGGCCACTCCAGTGGCCAGGAGTGGGTGGTGGATTAGGGCATCCTGGAGACTTCATACCAGCCTTGACCAGCCTAGAAGAGCTGCTCTAGGGTAGCAGGATGGGATGGTTGGTTCACCAGCTTAAACTATGCTCCTAGGTTCAAGGCTAGGGCCAGATCCTATTCCATTTCTAGTAACTTCTCTTCCCCCAAATCCTCTCTGTTGAAGAAGATGATTGTACCTGACAAGGGGATTTTATATTTAGCTCAGCTTGTGTCTACCTCTTTCCTAGACCTGAGGAAGGAAGCATAATGCCCAAAGTTTGTCCAACAGCTGTCCAACTACACAGTGGGTCCAATAAAACAAAGCACAAGACATTCTTTCCTTTCTGAATGTTACAACCCAGAGCCAATCCCACCCAGAACCTCTATGTGATTCCATTCTTTCTCCCTCCAAGGAGCAATTGTTTGCAATCATAACCAATACCAGCACTTCCTGCTTCATTCATATTCTGAGTTGTTATAATTTGAGGCCAAAATAGAAAAGTCATAGAATCATAGAAAATGAGAGTTGAAAGGGACTTCAGGAGGTCACATCAAGTCCACAACCATCCTCAAAGCAGGACAAGCTCCAAACAGATCATCCCAGCCAAGGCTTTGTCTATCCAAGTCTTCAACACGTCCAGGGGTGGAGATTCCACCACCTCTGGGTAACTTTTTCTGTGCTGGCTGGCTGGGTTCTCGGAAGGTCTCATCTACATCATCTGTGTGGTCCAGCCCTCTCTCAAACGCTCTAGCTAAGTGGTCATGCAACCTGTTCTTCAAAGCTCTGGAAACACCCCTCACACACTACATCCATACACAAGGCTTGGGGGTATCCAAAACACCCTTTAACTTGCCCCAGGTCAATCTGGGGCCTTGCCAATGTCTTGTCACTCTGTAGTGGGGGTATAGCCTCTACCTGGGGTCTCTTGAGTGTATATTAAAAACCTTTGCAGCAGCATGCCATTGGCCACTGTAGTCCCCCCTACTTTACCTGGGGAGGTTTGGGTGTTATGTATTGTGGCTGTGTCAGAGTTGACTGTAGTTTTGCTGACAGGTTGCACAATGGATTTGTATGGGATGGTTTAGATAGGTCTTGTCTCTGGAAGGGGGTTGGACTGGATGGGACCTCTGGAGTTCCCTTCCAGCCCCACTTCTCTCTGACTCTGCAACTATAACTCTACAACTTCAGGAGGTCCCTTCCAGCCCTACTTTTCTATGACTACATCTAGGACTCTATAACCTCTGGAGATCCCTTCCAGCCCCACTTCTCTATGACTCTCCAACTATAACTCTACAACCTCTGGAGGTCCCTTTGAGCCCTACTTCTCTATGATTCTACAACTAGGACTCTATGTGACATTCTGGAGGTCTCTTCCAGCCCCACTTCTCTATGACACTATGACTATTGACTCTATGACCTCTGGAGGTCCCTTCCAGCCCTGCTTTTCTACAATCCTATGGTTCATTGCAACATCACGAAAAAGCCAGTTCTAACACATGCCAGGGATCCCATGCTCACAGAAGAAGGCAACTTCCCTGCTCCAGTCTGTACCAATCTGATGGAAAGTCAAATTCCTCATGAAGTTATGAAGTGAGCTGATGAAGTGATCTCCAGCTCACCCAAGCTTTGGCTGTCTATAGCTCTGTAAACAAATGAGTATTATGGGATCTGTTCGCTTACTGTTCTGGTGGAACTAGGTGCTAGTTGGGTTCCAGCAGGTATTTATAGGTTCATAGATGCTAGGGTCAGAAGGGTTCAGTCTTCAGTCTAATCTTCAACAGCTCATCCACCCTATCTCACCTGCCTGACTTTGATGTAAAGATAAGTAAAAAGGGAGGCTTGCTGGCCTGAACTATTGGTGACCCTGGGCTAACTGCTGTTCCTCACACAATCTGAACCTACCTTTCGGTCCCAGGCAAGCAATGAAAACTGGTCTGCAAACTCGACCCTGATTCTATCCACAAGGGCTAACTGCTAGCTCTCTATCTTAACATAGTCCATGTTCTAGAACTAGCACAACTTAACTACCCACCGCCACGGTATGTCCATTTTAGATTCAAGAAATATCCTCAGGTTGGCAGCAGGGTACCTGGTCTTGGGATTCTCCCCAGTCAAGGGCCCTGAAATGCTACCACTCATTGTTAGTCATCTTCTCTGTTCCTGTAGGTACTCTCAAACAGTCTGGATTGTATGCCTCAGAACGCTGGCCCATCTTCTTCTCATCCCTGCACTCAGGTGAGTAAAGAGACTCCTCCAAGCCTCAAAAGGAAAGAATTTCCTACTCTTCTCATTTGCCCCTGCCGGGGCATAGCCGAAGGACCTGCTCCTGCAATAACTTCTCCTGTCTCCATGTCTCTCCTCCCCTCCTACAGCTGTTGCTAGATTCATTTTTCAGACATCATTCATTGAGCGCCCAGGCAACTGGAGCCAAAAGGAACTGATAAATTGCAACATCTGTGGTTCCAGTGAGTCTCATGCCTTCACCTCTCACTCCTGACAAGGTAAGTACTTATGCGTGGAGCAAACTCTCCGGACATCCTTGGGGTCTGCGAGGCCCTTTTCCCCAAGCCTGAAACTATACTTGGAGCTCGCAGCATGATCTTTGCTGCCACAAGGTCTAATTTAGTTGGCCTATCAGGTGCAAATCTACCCTACCTTCCACTTAACTTCATGCTAACACAGCTAATTATGTCCCTCCAGTCAAACTCCTTCCTAAGCTACAATGTGCCAATCAGGTTGAACTTTGCAGAGCAACAAGAGCCTCTATCCCCATGGCTGTCAACTTTGTTAGTCTCAAAGCACCCCTTGTTAGACCCCTTGGAAAATGCCAGCTCTAAATTTTCACTCATTTTTTAACTACAGAAAAATACTAGTGCAATTCTTCTGTTGCAAAGATCTTAGGAAGGCCACATCAGGTCTAAGTGTTTTTAATCCTCTGAATTCATCTTGGAAATCTCTTGGGTTTATCTCATGACTCGTGTCTTCCCACCAACCAGTGCTAACAGTGCCTAGCACCCCATGGCACCATTCAAGGGATCTCAAGGTGCTCCAGGGTGACCCATGCCTCTGCTTGAGAATCCCAGCTCTAGCCAGAAACTTGTGGGTTACCTAATTTTCAGCAGAATCATTGGTAGAGCCCAGTTACAGGCCCCAATCTGGGCTGTGGCCAACACCCAACATTTCTGAGTACAGCAAGAAAACCAAGAGCCCAAAGCAAACAGGATACGACATTTCAAATGGCTTTGAATGGTTTTATCTTGATGAAAGAATCGTCCGTCATGTTGTTACCATTACAATAATATGTGGGCTACCATATCTAAACCAAATACTGCTGATAAACTGATGTCAATATGGGCTGAGATAGGGAATATGCAAATTCTCTAAACAAACATACAATATGCATATATCCCATTTGCCATGTAATCTATCAATTATCAATATTGGCACAGAACGATCCCTTCAGAATCTCCCCATCCTTTGCTCAGGGGAAATCTACAAAACACCTGAGCTGAAAAATTCATCAACTAGTCAAGTACTAAGAACCAAGGATGGAGCATGGACATGGACTTTCTTGTTCATTATAATCTATTTGATCCCTACTAATCTCTCTTCACTCCACAGAGGTTAATGACCCTCTTCCCTTTTGAAGGACCTTGATCTTCCACTACTCAAGGTATACTTTCTTCTTGCCCATGCCCTGCACCTGAGAGCTCATCTAAATCAATGCCAGCCATCTGGTCCAATAAAAGCAGCCATCTCTCTCCCAGTATAAAATGCAATGCAAATGGGAAAGAGTCAATAGAAGCAAATAAAAATAACGCTACTTTTTGCACAATCATAATGTAATCAAAAAGGTTAAATGATTTACTGTATTCTCTCACATGTAATATGCACCTTTCCCCCAAAATTCACCTGCCCCTCCCTCACCAGAAAACCCCCCTGGGTGGTATGTATTAAGTTGGGAAGCTATTTTTCTGCCTGGGATAAAAGCCCCCTGCTTTGGTTCCTTCTCCATATTATTCTTCACTCCACAGATGTTAATGATCATCTCTCCTTCTTAATGGTCTTGATAAAATGAGCTTCTCTTAGCGCTGTCTGCTATGTGATTCTAGTCTCTCCTCTCCTATTTCACAGCTATTTTTAGCTCTTTAGCATAGAGACTTTAGCTCTTTTAGAAATCAAAGAGAAGTAGGGCATGGATATCCATCTTCAGCAGCAGCTAGGGTTTCAGCTTTACTGGAGCAGGAAAGGGAGGGTGAGTCAGCTGAAAATTAGGCTCTGTCCCTGATCTGTGCAGCCATAACTCTTTTTAGCTTCATTTGACATCTCAAAAACAAGGTGTGTATTATATTTCAGGGTGTGCTGTATATGAGAAAATAGAATGTATTTTGAGGCAAATCACAGGTAGATTAGGAGCCTCTCCCATTTTTTTGTTTTTGTAGTTGTTTGTTGAGTTATTGGGGGGGGGTTAGGGGGAGTTGGGTTTTTTTAATTTTATTTTATAGCAATCTTTCAAACCCATTGTATTAATGAGGTACCTAGGCCTCTTGCTTCAGTCACTTTACCCTAAGAGAGAAAAGGAAATTTTAAGAGGAAAGGACAACACTAAATATTCCCCTCCTGGGTTCTCAGAACATTGTCTGTGCCAGTGGTCTTGAAAGTAGAAAGTCTCTGTCTAATCCACCCTGGAAGCTTGTTTGATGGCATTTACTTATTATACGTTTTTCAGTAATACAGTTGTCAAATCCCTGAAGAGTGGTTATATGGAGGATAGAGATAAGCTTTTCTTTGTAGCCAGAGGGGACAGGACCAGGAGTAATGGCCTCAAGCTGCATCAGGAGAAACTGAGTTTGGAAATGAGAAGAAACTTTCTGACTCTGAAGGTGGTCCAGCATTGGACCAAGCTACCAAGAAAAGTGGTGGGATCTCTATCTCTCTATGTGTGGGTTTGGACCTCATGAGGTCCTCTCCAACCCTTATTTTCTATGTTTTTATGATTATAAGCAAGGTATGGACTATGGGACTATGGGTTTGCCTTCCTCTGTAGCAGGTTTGGCAGACACTTCTCTGTGATGGTCTGTATGAATCATAGAAAATGAAGGTTGGAAGGGATCTCAGGAGGTCACATCTAGTCCAACCCCCTGCTCAAAGCAGGACCAGCCCCAACTATATCATCCCAGCCAAGGCTTTGTCTAGCCAGGTCTTCAAAACCTCCTAGTGTTGGACTAGTTGTGACTTGTGACCTCCTGAGGTCCCTTTCAACACTCATTTTCTATGAAGCAAAATCCCTTCTGGCTGAAAGCCCAGAAAGTGAGCAAAGCAGGGTCAGATCTACCCACCCCCCCCTCTTGGCATCTGGGGATGGGATAAGGGGGACATTACACTGGTTGGGGCAGGGGATAGGGGCTGGGGCAGGGGTTTTCCCCCTTCTAGAGGACACTAACTCCATGGCCCCCTGATCTACCTCCCTCTCATCCTTGTAGTTCCTCACTTTCTCTATCACTCCCCTGCTTCTTATATAGCTTTGGGGAGGCAGCGGTTCTGTGCTTGACAGTGAGTGAGCTGGGTAAACCTTCATCCCCAGGGTACCTATTTCCCATCCCATCTGCTCCCTGTCATTGCTTCCAGCTACACAGTGGCAAAAACAAAGCGGTCCTGCCCTTTGTCCCACTCTCCTGTTCCAACAGGTGAGGTCAGTGGTTATCTGCTCCAGGAAGCTAGGATCCGGCACCTGAGTGCCCCTCCCTAGGTGTCAGCTATTTCCTACGACACAAGCCCCTATATATATACATCCATGGATTTGAGCACCAGGCAGCGAGATGAGTGGGACAGGTAAGTTCAACGCTTTCCTGTCTGCAGAGTCCAGGGAACGTGTTTTGGCTTTTCTATGCAGAAGGAATAAGGGTGGAAATGGAGGTGCAGGGGCTTCCCAACCTACCACTCACCCCTCAGACCCTCCAGAGACCCTATTTTGGGAACTGAGCCAGAGAGCCATAACCCTCTTCTCCTGAAGCTGGAGATAGAGACCAGGGGTCTTGGGACCCAGCCACCCCCCAGGGCTGACCCAACAGGCCTCATTCCCCTCCCAGAGCTGTAGATATAACCCAGGAGTCCAGTTCGATTCTATAGATTTCATAGACATCAGGGCTGGAAGGGACCTCTGAAGATCATCGAGTCCAGCCCCCTGCCCAAGGGGAAGCAAGTCAGCTGGGGTCACAGGATCCCAGCAAGATAAGCATCCAATTTGCTCCTGAAGGTGTTCAATGTAGGTGCTTGAACCACCTCCGATGGCAGGCTGGTCCAGACCTTGGGGGCTCAGACAGTAAAGAAATTCTTCCTTATGTCCAGCCTGAAACGGTCTCGCACGAGTTTGTGACCATTCGACCCCGTCATCCCTTGGGGCGCTCTGGTGAACAAACGTTCCCCCAGATCCTGGTGGTCACCCCTGATAAACTTATAGGTGGCCATCAGATCACCCCTGAGCCTACGCTTTTCCAGGCTAAAGAGCCCCATGGCTCTCACCTTTGTTGTAAGGTCTGTTTTCCTGACCTCTGATCATGCGCGTGGCTCTTCTCTGGACTTTCTCAAGCTTCTCCACATACTTTTTGAATTGTGGACCCCAAAACTGGATGCAGTACTCTAGCTGCGGCCTCACCAAGGCCGAGTACAAGGGGAGAATGACGTCCTAGGATTTGCTTGAGAAGCATCTATGGATGCACGCCAGTGTTTTGCTCACTTTACTAGCTGCAGCATCGCATTGCAGGCTCATGTTCCTCTTGTGGGCAATGATGACCCCCAAGTCCCTTTCGCCCATAGTGCTAGCCAGCGTAGCACTGCTGAGGCTATAAGGGTGCTGAAGGTTTTTCCTCCCAAGGTGGAGAACCTGGCATTTTTCGGTGTTAAACACCATCAGATTCTCGTCCGCACATTTGCTGAGCCTGTCCAGGTCAACCTGGATCACCCTCCTGTCCTCAGGTGTGGATGCTTTGCCCCAAAGTTTGGTGTCATCAGCAACTTGGACAGTCTGCTTCTGACTCCAATGTCCACATAGTTAATGAAGATGTTGAACAGGATGGGTCCAAGGACAGAGACTTGGGGGACCCCACTGGTCACAGGACACCATGATGATTGACTTCCATCAATTACCACCCTCTGGGTCTGACCACGGAGCCAATTCCCCAGCCAGCGGATCGTGGTAGACCCAAGGCCACAATTGGCCAGTTTTACCAAGAGGTGATCCTGGGATACCAGATCGAAGGCTTTTTTTTAGTCAAGATATATGACATCAATCTCTTCTCTCTTATCCAGGTGATAGGTCACCTGGTCGTAGAAGGAAATGAGATTGGTCAAGCAAGACCTATCCGCGACAAACCCATGCTGGCTATCCCTTAGGATGTTGGCATCGGCTAGTCCATTAAGGATGGACTTTTTAATAAACCTTTCTAAGATGTTCCCCGGGATAGAAGTCAGGCTGATAGGCCTATAGTTTCTGGATCCACTTTCCTCCCTTTCTTGAAGATCGGCACCACATTGGCCTTCTTCCAGTCTTCGGGCACTGCACCAGAGCTCCAGGAGTCCTCAAAGATCTGTGCCAGGGGCTGGGCTATGATGCTTGCCAGCTCCTTGAGTACCCTGGGGTACAGATTGTCAGGGCCGGCTGACTTGAAAGTATCCAGCTTCTCAAGGTGTTCCTTCATGAGGTCAGCATTAATGGAGGGCAGGGGATCTCCCTCACCCAGATCTCCCTGTCCCATATCGGGCATCGGTGTCCCATGGGACTGATGAAAGACCAACACAAAGTACGCATTTAATAGGTTGGCTTTTTCCTGGGCATCGGTTGTCAGTTGTCCCATCTGGTTCAGCAGAGGTCCAATGTTGCCCTTGCTTTTCCTCCAGCACCACACATATCTGGAAAAGGACTTTTTATTGTCCTTGATGCTCAAAGCTAGTTGGAGTTCAGTTGCAGCCTTGGTTTTCCTGGTTTGCTCCCTACAGGACTGGACCAGAGGAGAATATTCCTCCTTCACGTTTCCAGTTCCTCCTCATCCCAAACCAAAGTTCTGCCACCCCTAGCTCCTCCTAGACTCAGTGGGTCACCTGGTCCCCCTCCTTGAATCACCTCCAGATGGGTGTCCCCATCTCCTGGTATCCCCAACCCAACCACTCTGGAGAGACACTTCTTTTGACCTCTTGTGTTCCAGCCATGGCTCCTGGGATAAAGATGCTGCTGCTCATGCTTCTCTGGGCTGGACCGGTGCTGGGAGGTGAGTCGAAGTCCTCCTCCATCTGGGGCGCTCCATAGAAAGGGAAGTCTTGGGGGTTGTGGCATGGCAATATGTTGATGGAGCTGGGACATGGTGCATCTCACAGCTTCTGAGGGGAGTTGGGATAAGCCTGGACCAAAGGGACATTTGGTGTAGAAGTGGATTCAGTGTAAATCTGGGGTAACTCCTTTGGTGCCCCAGGGACTGGGAGTCCTATCATTGGCTCTGAGAGTGAGGGACACCAGGAGGGTGGGGAGTAGCCATATGGCAAGGGGCTGTGGATTGGTGGCTAAGGAGCATTGGCAGAGCTGGAGGGAATCTCATGGCTGGAGGATGGTCGGGGGCTATGGCTCAGGTGTGAGGGCCCCTATCAGAACCATGTGTTATCAACAAGCTGTATGAGCTCTGAGATCTTCCAGGACCTTAGGCTGGTAACCTTTGCTCTTTTGCCAATCTCTCCTCAGGCACCAACTCAGGCATTACCGTGGGCCGGGAATTCATCACAGTCTTCATGGAGAACTACCAAGTCAGCTACTCCAAACCCAACCTTCAGCTGCTCATATATGGCTATGCCCCCTCCACCACCATCACCATCTCAGTGCCCAAGTCTTCCTTCCGGCACACTGTCCAGGTCCAGAAGGACCAGATGGCAAAAGTGAAGATCCCTGCTGATGTTGAGTTGTCTGGTACCACCAAAGCCTTCAGCACCATCTTGGTGCAAACCGACCAGGATGTGTCAGTGATGTCTCTCACCTCCAGGGACAACACGGGTGACACAAGCGTGGTCTACCCTGTGAAGAAACTGGGCTTGGAGTATTATGTCATCACACCAGGGGGGGATGGGCTTCAGCCCTACAATGAGTTCTCCGTGGCAGCATGGCAGGAGGCGACAGAGGTAAAGATCTACCTCCGCGGTAGCGTGACATTCCAGGGACAGGATTACACGGCTGGCAGCCTGCTCACTGTCTCTCTCACAGCGTACGAAGCCATCCAGATCCAGAGCTCCCAAGATCTCTCTGGGACCCGAGTGGTGTCCTCCAAGCCAGTGGCGGTGCTGAGTGGCCACACCTGCACCACAAAGAATGGCCGATGCGACCATGTCTTTGAGCAGCTGCTGCCCGTCTCCACCTGGGGCAGGATCTTCTTCATCCCGCCACTGCCTTTCCACAATGGCTTTGACCTGGTCTACGTAGTGGCCTCTCAGAGTACGAATCTCAACATTTTGTCTGGTGGATTGTGGAAAACCCAGGACCTTGTGGCTGGGCAGATTGTGCAGCTACAAGTGAGCGTTGACAAGCCTCTGGGCATCTCAGGCAGTGCCAGCATTCAAGTTCTCCTCTTCTGTAGCGGTGATAGTGCTAATGACCCTTTCATGGCTGTTGTCCCTGATGTGTCCAGCTACTGCACCTCTTACTCCATCAGTGGCCAGCAGGGCTTCAACAATTATGGTCTACTCATGGCAAAGACCACGGCAACCTCCAGCCTCATGGTGGACTGGAAACCTCTGCAGAAGGTGTCCTGGAGAGCCATCCCTGGTACCGAATACTCATGGGGGGAGTACAGGCTCGGCACGGGGGAAAATGTCCACTCTGTGAAGAGCTCTAGTGACCCCTTTGGGCTCCTCAGTGTCAGTGTCATCGGCGCCAATGGCTATGGCACAGTGGCTCTTTGCAACAGCGGTAAGCATATGGCTGGGGTGAGGGATCTGGAAAGATGGTTTGGGGAGGTATTTTGCTGCCTCTGCTGTGGTAGATGCAATGTACCCCTGCATAGACAAGGTCTTTCTCAGGAAAAGTGGGGTCTGCGACCCTCAGACCAACCCACCATCCATCCATCCATCCATCCCCACACTCTGTCTTTCTATCTAGCTACCTAGCTATCCAGCCAGCTAGCTATCCAGCCATTCATCCACCCATCCATCCACCCCATCTGAAGTACTCTTCCACCCTTCCTGCCTTCCACCCCTCACCTCTCATTCCTCCCTGCGTACCTTTCCACTTCCCATTCTCCTGTTCACTCACTTGCTTTGTCCTCTTGTCCCCCTCCCCACAGTTACTCCAATCCCCTCCTGTAGCACTACAGTGTGCCGGAAGATGGAGACCTGTAAGATGACCAGCAATGGCCCTGAGTGCGTGGCCACATCCACAGCAACTGGCTGGGCCTGGGGTGACCCCCACTACAAGACCTTTGATGGACATTACTATGATTTCATGGGCACCTGCACCTATACCATTGCCAAGACCTGTGGCCCAGATACCACTCTCCCAGCCTTCCACATCACAGCCAAGAATGATAACCGTGGCAACCGGCATGTGTCCTACGTTGGCTTTGTGGATGTTCACGTCTACAACTACACCATTTCCATAGTCCGGTATGAGTACTGGAACATCAGGGTAAGATCAGTGATTCTCTGTTCCCCCCTTTCCTCAATTTCATTTCTCTCCTTCTTTACATACCTCAGTGCCGTACATTTTTCCTTTTTGCCCTTCCTTTCTTTCCTTTATTTCTTATTCTTCTCATTCATCCTTCCCTTCATGTTTTCTCTTCTTCCTCTTTTCATCCCCCAGTTCTTCATCCTTTGTTCTTGGCTCTTCCTTTCATAGTTTCATAGTTAGTAGGGTCGGAAGGGACCTGAGCATATCATCAAGTCTGACACCCTGCCATGGCAGGAAAGAGTCCTAGGGTCAAACGACCCCAGCAAGGTGATTGTCTAGCATAGTCTTAAAAACTCCCAGGGTAGGAGCCAGCACCACTTCGCTTGGAAGTCGGTTCCAGATCCTAGCCACCCTGACCGTGAAGTGGCGCCTTCTGATATCTAGTCTAAATCTACCCTCTGCCAGCTTGTGACCATTATTCCTAGTCACTCCTGGCAGTGCTCGGGGGAACAGGGACTCCCCCAGTGCCTGCTGATCCCCCCTGACTAGTTTATAACAGACCACTAGATCCCCCCTCAGCCTTCTCTTGTGGAGGCTGAACAGGTTCAGGTCCCGTCACCTCTCCTCATAGGGCCTGCCCTGCTGCCCCCTGACCATGCGAGTGGCCTCCTCTGGACCCTCTCCATGTTGTCCACATCCCTCTTGAAGTGCAGTGCCCAGAACTGGACGCAGTACTCCAGCTGCGGCCTGACCAGTGCCGCATAGAGGGGGAGGATCACCTCCTTGGACCTGCTCGAGATGCATCTGTGGATGCAGGACAAGGTGTGGTCGGCCTTCCTGACTGCATCCCCACACTGCCGGCCCATGTTCATCTTGGCATCAATGATGACTCCAAGATCCTTTTCCTCCTCTGCACTGATGAGAAGGGAGTTCCCCAGCCTGTAGGTATGGTGTAGTTCTTCCTCCCCAGGTGCAGCACCTTGCTATTGTCAGTGTTGAATCCCATCCTGTTCTCATCTGCCCACCCCTGTAACCTGTCTAGGTCCAATTGTAGCCTATTCCTTCCTTCTAGCATGCTCACATCCCCCCACATCTTAGTGTCATCAGCAAATTTGAACAGGGTGCTTTTTACCCCCTTGTCCAAGTAGCTGATGAAGATGTTGAACAGTGCAGGCCCAAGGACTGAGCCCTGGGGGACCCCACTGCCCACATCCCTCCAGATTGAATACGTCCCATCCACCACCACCCTCTGGGTGCAGCCCTCCAGCCAGTTGGCGACCCATCTGACTGTGTGGATGTTGACACCACAGCCCACAGTTTCTTAATGAGAATGGGGTGAGAGACAGTGTCAAAGCCCTTTTGAAAGTCCAGGAAGACTGTGTCCACTGCTACCCCTACATCTAAGGATTTGGTGAACTGGTCATAAAAGGCCACCAGGTTGGTCTGACAAGACCTGCCTCTAATGAACCAGTGTTGGTTGGCCCTAAGCATGAAATCCCCTGCTGGCCCTTCATGGACATGTGCCAGAATAATTGTCTCGAAAAGCTTCCCCAGGATCAAAGTAAGACTAACTGGCCTATAGTTTCCCAGGTCCTCCTTCCTCCCCTTTTTGAAGATGGAAACCATATTGGCCCTCTTCCAGTCCTCCGGCACCACACCAGAGCACCATGAGTGCTCATACAGCCGTGCCAGGGGTCCTGCAATGACCTCAGCCAATTCCCTCAGCACTCGGGGGTGGAGATCGTCCGGACCAGCTGATTTAAATATATCCAGTCCCTCCAGACATTCCCTAACTAGTTCCTCACTAGCCCTTGGCCTAGGTACACTTCCCCTGGGGCCTGAGGGGGGCCCAGTAGGGGGGCTGATCCGGTCCCTGCTCAGGAAAATGAAGGCAAAGAAGTTGTTAAATAGGTTACCTTTGTTGTCTGGTGTGATGGCAAAATTTCCCAGCATGTCTTGCAGGGGGCCCAAATTACCTTCTTTTTGCCCCCTATGTATTTAAAAAAGGACTTCTTGTCCTTGATCTGGGAAACTAGTCCCAGTTCCATCTCTGCTGGCCCTCCTGACTCCCCCTGCATTCCTGAGCAACCGCAGTGTAGTCCTCCCTGGGGATGGCCCCTCCTTTCCATTGGGTATACACCTCCCTTTTAGCTAGGAGACATTCCCAGATGCTTTTGGGGAGCCATGGGGGCTTTTGTGCCCTCCTGCCCCCTTTGATCCATGTTGGGATTACCCCCCTTTGGGCTTGGAGGATCATCTCCTTTGTTTTTTCCATCCTTTGTCCATTCTTTCCTTTGTTTTTTTCTTCCTACTCCCATTCCTTCCCATTCCCTACTTTTTTCAGCCTTATTTTCTTCCTTTTCTTTTTTTCTTTCCTTCATTTGATCTTTCTTATGTTTTCATATTTCTGGCCTTCTTTTCTTCCATCTTTCATTCTATCTTTCATTTTGGTCTTTTCTGGGGGACTGGCTGAATATCTGATCTGTAAATGGAATCAAAGGTCCTTTTAGCTATACATTCTATTCCTGTCCAATCCCAAAAGATTATGTAACACACCCTGAAGTAGGTCCAGAGGGGTCATCTGTCTGGGGAGATATCACCTCTGATCCCTTGTTGACAAATAGTTAGCATAGGAGGCCACATTCACAGAGTGATAGAAAATGACGGGTGGAAGGCACCTCAGGATGTCACATCTAGTCCAAACCCCTGCTAAAAGCAGCACCATCCCCAACTAGATCATCCCAGGTGGGTCTTCAAAACCTCCTGGGATGGCGATTCCACAACCAATCTGGGTAGCCTTTTCCAGTGCTTTACTTCCCTCTTCATGAGAGAGTATTTCCTAATATCCAACCTAAACTTCCTTTGCTGCAACTTGAGTCAGTACATCTTGGCTTCCTTTGATGGGATCTCCATGGGCCTTTAAGAAAGTCTTCACAGGTGGAAATAGATAAGAGGCAAAGGGGAAACCTCTGAAAACTGATGATGGTCACTTCTTGCTTCCTTTCCAGGTGAACAACCAGCGTTCCAACCTCCCCATCTCCTTGCTTGGGGGCAAAATCCAGGCATACCAGAGTGGAGCCTCTGTGGTCATCGAGACTGACTTCTCCCTGTGGGTCTCCTATGACTGGAATGACTACCTTTTGGTGAAAATCTCCAGCAGCTTTGCTGAGAACCTGTGTGGCCTGTTGGGCAACTACAATGGGAACCCCTCGGATGACTTCACCACCTCAGCTGGCACCTTGGCTCCCAGTCCTGTGGAGTTTGGGGGGAGCTGGAAGGTGGCAGATGGAGACCGTTTCTGCTGGGACGACTGCAATGGCATCTGCAAGACCTGCTCCCTGGACCTGACCAACAAGTACAAAGGCGAAACCTTCTGTGGCTGGCTCAGCAGAGAGGCAGGTGGCCCCTTTGCCCCGTGCCACAACATTATCAACCCAAGGGTCTATGTAGACAACTGTGTCTATGACATGTGCATGATGGGTGGGACCCAGGAGGTGCTATGCCAGACACTGAAGACCTATGCTGATGCCTGCCAGGCAGAGGGGGTCACCTTAGGGAACTGGAGGACGCTCACAGGCTGCCGTGAGTATATGCTATTGAAGGGGCCTGGGATATGATAGCCTCAGGATGGGAGGAGGGGGGAAGTGCTGGTCAGGAGACACCTGGGGTTGTAGAATCCTGTCCCTAGGGAAGCCTTATGGGTTGAAAAGAAGGCTAAGGGCTTCCTGGGCTTCATTAGTAAGAGTGTTGCCAACAGATCAAGGGAAGTGATTCTTCCTCTCTATTCAGCACTGGGGAGGCCACTTGTCCAGTTTTGGGCCCACATTTCAGAAAGGATGTGGACAAATTAAAGAGAGTCCAACAAAAATGTTTTGGGGGCTGGGGCACATGACTTGTGAGGAGAGGCTGAGAAGTTGGGCTGGAAGGGAACTTCAGAGGTCACCGAATCTTACTCAGGCATCACACCCAGGCCTGACACCAAAAAACCCTGGGGACCACAGCAGCCAATGTCCTCTGCTGTAACGGGTTGTTAATATACACTGAAGAGATCCCAGGCAGAGGCCGTGTCCCTGGTATAGAGGAAGGAAAACCCGCTCCCAACCAAGTCCATACCAATCTGACCAAGGGATAAAATTCCTTCCTTACTCCAAATCTGGCATCAATGTGAGCCTGAGAGGAGGGGAAAGACCCTCTATTGAGGAACCTCCATGGATGAATCCTAGCTGAAGCATTGCCACAGCCTGGTCCCCATCCCCAGGCGTCATCTTTAGTGCTTTGGATAAGTAACTCCTGGTGGTACAGGAACACCACTGGAGATAACTCCCTTGGAAAATACCCAGTGCTGTCTCTGTGGCTCCATGCCCAGCTATGCTGTGCTCATGGCCCAATACTTCCTCCCTTTAACCTGTCTCTCTCTCTCTCCCTCCCTCCCTGCCACAGCCTTGCCTTGCCCAGCAAACAGCCAGTACCGGGCCTGCGGATCGGCCTGTCCCATCACTTGCAATGACCAGGCAGCCCCAAAGAACTGCAACTTGCCCTGTGTGGAGACCTGTGAGTGTCAGGCGGGCTTTGTGCTGGACGCTGGAAAGTGCATCCCCCAAGCCAGCTGTGGCTGTGAATTTGAGGGGCGTCTCTACAGCTCCGGTGAGGAGTTTTGGGGGGACAGGGCCTGCAGCCAACGCTGCCTCTGCGACCCACAGACCCGGCGCGTGAGCTGCCAGGAGAAGACCTGCAAAACTGGGGAGGAGTGCCGGGTGGAGAAGGGAATCCAGGACTGCTACCCAGCCAACTACACCACCTGCACATCAATTGGGGACCCACACTACATCACCTTTGATGGGAAGAGGTTTGATTTCCAGGGCAGCTGCCTATATCAGCTTTCTGGGCTGTGCAAAAAGCCTGGAGACCTGGTGGACTTCCAGGTCTTGGTCCAGAATGACAACCGAGGCTTCCCAACCTTATCCTTCACCAGAGCAGTGGAGGTCAGGGTCTATGGGATCAACATCACCATCAGTCATGAGCATCCTGGAAGGGTCCTGGTAAGTTCAACCATAGTTCTGTTCTTGGTCACCACTTCAATGGGTGTCTCAGCATTGTCTCTTCCTGGTTTCAGTCATCACCCCATGTCCCTCCTTCTTCACTTGTCATCACACGTTTTCTTCCTTCTGCGCCCATCACAAGGAGAGCTGAGAGGGATGAGCAGAGGGAGTTTTCCAGTGTAAAGAATCTAAAGCTGATAAGCTTTGGCTGGCAATCAAAATACTGGCTCATGGTACTCCAAGGGGTTCTAGCTCTGCAACCGCCTGAGTGGAAGGTGGAGAATGATTCGGAGTTCTGCAGCTATTTTCATTATGAAACAAGATTGTAGTTGAAGCAATGGGATATAGCAGAGTTAGAAAAGGTATAGAGAAAGGCAATGAAGATGATGAGGGACCTGAAGTAGCTGCCATACCATGAGAGACTAAAAAAGCTGGGACTCTTCCATTTAGAAAGGTGAAGGCTGAAGCGGGGATAGAAAAGAGGTCTAGAAAATCATGAAGGGGACGGGAGGTGCTGATCCAGGTGGGGTGCAGAGGTGCAGTTTCACCACTACCCCCCCCCACTCTTCTATTCATGCTCACTCAAAGTTTAAAACCAACTGCCTTGGAAGGGCAGCATGATTGCTTCTCAAGCAGCAGTCAATTGACTTTCTGGCTCCTTACAATCTCCCTGATTCCTGCGCATCTCTTCCCTCCATAGGTGCTAATGAACCTCCCCCATTTTTTAATGTTCTTGATATTCCACTAATCAAGCAGTTCTTTCTTCTGCAATACTGCCAAGCACCACCCCTCTTAACATACCTCCTATTTCACAGCATCACCAGCTGGTTTTAACTCTAACTAAAAGCATTAACTCAGGTGCAGAAACATTCACTTAGGGAAACATCAATGCGGGGGGGGGGGGCGTGGAAATAACTTCCAGTGAAGCATTGGAGGCACTACCCAGATGCTCAGGAAGGACAGATTTTTTTTCCACAGGTCTGAAAGAGACATGTTTCTAATTGTAATGACCGAAGTTAATTTTATGGACTAAAGAAATAGCATCTTTTGATATATTTTAATATATTCTTAATGTATGCTGTTATGAATATAACATATTATGATTTCTATATTGATATATACATATAGATTACTGTTATGTTTGTGTGTGTGTGTGTGTGTGTGTGTGTGTGTGTGTGTGTGTGTGTGTAGATTTCATGCCCCAGAAGTGACTGTATTCCAGTTCTGGTGCCTCCAACCAAGGTCTGGCTCTAGATGCCAGTCTCTCCAACCCCTCTACCCTTGTTCTCAGGTGAATGGCTTGTTGACCAACCTGCCCTACAGCACTGATGAGGACAAAATCATCATGTCCAGGAGGGGGCAAGAGGCTGCAGTCCAGGCTGACTTTGGCCTCAGTGTCACCTTTGACTGGCAGAGCCGAGTGGCTGTTACTGTGCCCAGCACCTACGCGGGCATGGTGTGTGGACTCTGTGGGAACTTCAATGGAGACCAAGGTGATGACTTCATCATGAAGGACGGCAGGCCAGCACCAAACCCCAAAGCCTTCGGACGGAGCTGGAGGGCACTGGAGACCCCAGGGTGCACTGAGCCCGACGTGTCACCATGTGGCCGCCATGCAATAGTGGAGAGGAAGCAGAGAACACTTAAGGGAGAGTGCGGGACAATCCTCAACACAGATGGCCCCTTCAGGGTGTGTCATGCCAAGGTGGATCCTGAAGTCTACTTCCAGGACTGCGTGTATGACTACTGCTACTATGGGGGGCAATTGGACATGATGTGCCAGATCATTGCAGCCTATGCCACCACCTGCCAGGCCGCTGGGGTGGCTGTGGACAGCTGGAGATCAGATCTGTGCAGTGAGTGTCTTAAAATCAAAGACTCATAGATAAGTTAGAAATGGAAGGGACCTCCGGAGATCATAGAGAAATCGGGCTAGAAGGGACCTCCAAAAGTCTTTGAGTCATGGAGTATTTGGAGTGAAAGGAACCTCCAGAAATCAATGAGTCACAGTCATAGATTTGTAAACAACTGGGGCTGAAAGGAACCCCCAGCATTTACATCTACTCCAACCCCCTGCCCAGGGCCAAATCAGCCCTGTCCAAACCATCCCAGACAAATCCATATTCTAAACTCTTCATAAAACTACCATCAACCCCGATATGACAGCAGATGTCCCACCTGAACCTGCCACAGGGAAAGCAGGGGGGCCCTGGCAGTCAACATCCTGCTTCAGTAGGAAGTTGTTAGCATATACTCAAGAGATCCCAGGTAGTGGCCATGCCTCTGCTATAGAAGAAGACACACTGCCCCCGCAAGTCTTTACTAATCTGACCAAGGGGGGAAATTCCTTCCTGACCCCAAATTTGGCATAAATCTGACCCTGCTCATAGGGGCAAGACCCTCTAGACCCAAACCTCTGGGATTTTATCCCAGCAAGAGCATAGGTACAGCCCAGTCCCCATCCCTAGCCTTGACAGCAGCCAACACCCAATGCCCCGATACATGGAGCAGAAAGGGGAGAAGGGGTGAACCAGCAAAACTCAGAAGTCTTGGACATCCCCATAGCAGAGCACAGGCATCACTATACTTATGTATTGAGTTTGAACTGGGTTTTCTGGGTTGAAATGGTTCTGGTCATGCTGCCCCTCTGTCAGGCTTGTAGGTACCTGGCTCAGAGCAGGAAAGAGAGAACAGAAGAGTTGCCATGTCCTGGCTCAGACCGCACGTACATCTTGCCCAGGTTCCTATGTCCCATGGTGGCAGAGAGCAAAGGCTGGAAGAGAGAGTGATCTGAGTCTGAGCTGGGTTTCTTCACCTTGCAGCCTCCAGCACTGAAACTCAGGTTCAGAGGCCGGGCACTTCTTCTAGGCTCAATAGCGACCAATGCCCCTTTCTGCAAGAACGGATCCAATCCCTTGCTGGATCTGGCTACGCTCTCACCTTCCACCACATCTGGTGGCCACAAGTCCCAGATTTTCCTTCCACACGAGGTGACAAAGACCTGCCTGGTGTTGGTTATCAACTGACAACCTCCTAGTTTCATGCCGTGACCCATCGTTCTTGTCTGGGGAGACACAGGCAGTAATAAATCCTTAATGACTTTCACTTCACCTTTCAACATTTTGGAAACCCTTCTCTTGTCCCTGCCCCCAAGTGTCTCTCTCCTAAGCTGAATGGGCCTGGCCTTGTTAGTCTCTCCTCATATGGAAACCCCTTCATAGCATTATTGCCCTTGTTGCTCTTCTCTGGACCTTCTCTAGCTCTTCCTTTTGGAGATGCAGGGGCCAGACTTGTTGCAGTATTCAAGGTGTGGATGCACCATGGATATATAAAGGCCATCATGGCAGCAATCAGAGGAGGCATGCAGGGATTGATGCCTGAGCTGATTCAGACTCTCTCAGTGAGTCTCTGGAAGCTTTGCAGGGGAGCCATGGAGATCCTCCAGCCAGGGGTTGAATCAGGAAAGCCCCTAGTGACTGGGTATAATTGAGTGAGCTTGTTGTCATGTCCTCTCTTGTCTCACCCCACAGACCCCACCTGCCCCCCTCACGCCCACTATGAGTTGTGTGGGACCAGCTGCCCAGCCACCTGCCATGACCTTCCTGCTCTGAAATGTGATGGGCCCTGTACCGAAGGGTGTTTCTGTGATGTCGGCTATGTCCTGAGCGGGGACCGATGTGTGCCAGAGGAAGATTGTGGCTGTATGCACCAGGGCCGGTACTACAGTCAAGCAGAGACCTTCTACACTGACACTTCATGCCGGGAGCAATGCCGTTGTGTGGGTAAAGACAAGCTGGAGTGCCAGAAAGCCAGCTGTGGCACTGGCCAGGAATGCCGTGTGGAGAGTGGCATCATTGGCTGCTATGGAGAACGTC
The DNA here is from genome assembly GCF_052110815.1 of Crocodylus siamensis. Lineage (NCBI taxonomy): Eukaryota > Metazoa > Chordata > Crocodylia > Crocodylidae > Crocodylus > Crocodylus siamensis. The sequence continues at coordinate 22,559,262 of NC_143400.1, forward strand.
AAGGCCGTTGCACCATGAGTGGCAACTCCCACTACCTCAGCTTTGATGGCCAGGCCTTTGACTTCCAGGGATCCTGCACTTACACTTTGGCCAAAGTCTGTGGTGGGGCTGCTGGGCTGGAGGACTTCAATGTGGTGGTGGAGAACAAGAGTCCCAAGAACAGCCATGTGACATTGGCCAGGTCAGTGGTGGTCTCTGCTTATGGCTACACCATCACTGTGGAGAAAGAGAAGAGGTGGAAGGTCATGGTAAGTCCTCATTTGAGATTAATTCAGTCCTCTCAGTCATAGACTCATACAAATCATTGGCAGCTACCTGTGTGTTGATTGGGGAAGCATGTAATGTATACCACATATGGTTGATGGCCTCCCAAGATACATAGATGACTCTTGGGCAGGCAGGTCGTGGCAGCTTCTTCCTGTTGATCCCTGGAGAAAATGTAGGGGTTTGAGGGTGCTGTGGACACCAGTTGAGAATTGCTAGTCTAAGGCCCAGTAAAACTACTACAAAAATGCAAACTTAAAATCATAGAGAATGAAGGTTGGAAGGGATCTTGGGTCACATCTAGTCCAACCCCCTGCTCATAGCAGGACCATCCCCAGCCAGATCATCCCAACCAAGGTTTTGTCTAGCCAGATCTTCAAAACCTCCAAGGATGGAGATTCCACCAGCTCTCTGGGTAATCTGGTCCAGTGACTTACTACCATTCTGGTGAGAAAGTTCTTCCTAATATCTAAACTCAACTTTCCTTGCTGCAACTTGAGTCCATTGTTCCTTGTCTGTCAATTGCCCCCACCGAGAACAGTCTAGCTCCATCTTCTTTGCAGTCATCATTCAGGGAGTTGATGGTTGCTCTCAGATCCCCTCTCAGTCTTCTCTTCTCCAAGCTAAATAAGCCCCATTCCCTCAGACTCTCCTCACAAGTCATGTGCCTCAGTCCCCAAACCAGTTTCATTGCCCTCCACTGGGCTTTCTCCAACATGTCCACCTCCTTTCTGTACTCGGGGACCCAAAACTGGACACAGGGCTCCAGATGTGCACCAGTGCTGAATAGAGGGGAAGAATCATTTCTCTCCATCCACTCACAACACTCCTACTAATGCAGCCCAGGATGTCATTAGCCTTCTCAGCAACAAAGACACACTGTTGGCTTAACTTAACACAAAGTAGTACAGTGCTCAACTGTCATAGGTGAATTTCTGTCCTGTTGCAGGTGAATGGAGAGCTCTATGTCCTACCACTGGTTTTGGACAATGGGAATCTTTGGGGGAGTCAGGAAGGGAACAACATCATTATCCAGGCTGCCTCTGGTCTCCAAGTCTTCTATGATACCTCCTCTTATGTCCTGGTGACCATCCCCAGCACCTACCAGGGCCATGTGTGCGGCTTGTGTGGCAACTACAATGGGAACAAAAATGATGACTTCCTGCTGCCCACTGGGAAGGTCACCCAGAACATGGATGAGTTTGGAGCCTCCTGGAAGGTTCTCACAGGTGCTGCCACGTGCTCTGATGGCTGTGGGGACCGATGCCCCATCTGCAACGAAGCCAAGATGGCACCATACAAAGCTAAGACCTCATGTGGGCTCATCAAAGACACATCAGGCCCCTTCACCAGCTGCCACTCACTGGTCAGCCCTGACAGCTATTTCAGCCACTGTCTCTATGACATGTGTGCAGCCAATGGGGCACAGGACACCCTCTGCCAGAGCCTCCAGGCCTACACAGCCGCCTGCCAAGTGGTCGGAGCCCAGGTCAGAGCCTGGAGATCTACCACCTTTTGCCGTAAGTAACCAACCTCCAGGGTCATCTAACCCCCTGAGCTGTATTTCTGGGTCATTACCCTTATTAACCTCCTTCGCCCCTTGCCCAAAGCAGATTGGTCTCCAGAAAGAGGGTGATGGGGACACAGAGCATGTATTAAGGGCAGGGAAGGAAGGCATGACTGTCCCTATGGGCAAGCATGGTCAGACTCCATAAGGTGAGGTTAGGGGTGAAGTAGTACGAGTCACATCAGGTTACCTCAGTTGGGATCATAAGATCATAGGAAAGTTGAGCTGGAACGGACCTCATGAGATCATGTCTAGTCCAGCCCCCTGCTCAAGGCAGAACTAAGCCATCCCATTCAAGTGTCTGTCCAACCTGGTCTTGGACAGTCCTAGGGATGGAGACCCAACCACCCCTCTAGGCAGCCTGTTCCACTGCTTGACATCCCCTTAGAGTCTTAACATTATTCCCCATCTCCTACCTCAGTTTCACCTGCCATGTCATATTTTCCCAGGCTATCAAAACTGTTGGTCCCTCTTGAGCTAAACAAGGAGCTGCCTGAGCTGGCAGCAGTAGTCAGTTTTTATCCCAAGCTTAGAGAGTAATGTGACATGACTCTACCAAGCAGGTAGAGGAGCAGGGGGAGTCAATGGAGAGGTGATGGGCTGGGCTGGGCTGGGCTGGGCTGGGCTGGGATTCATGTTTCACCAAGCTCTGCCCCTAATGGATGTCATCTTCCAGCTCTCAGCTGCCCCAGGGAAAGCAAGTATGATCCTTGTGTCCGCTCCTTCCTTGCTGGGTGTGCCAGCCTGTCTGGGCCAACCCGGTCCACAGGGAAGTGCTTTGAAGGTTGCCACTGTGACGAAGACCGCATGTTTGATGGGGAGAATTGTGTCTCTGTGAACATCTGTGGCTGCGTCCACAATGGGAGATACATCCAGGTAGGCACATGGGATATGTTCCCCCGACCCTGCTATGGAGAGGGAAGATGAGGCTCAGGGCAGTATGACTGTTAGAAGCCCATGACCCCTGCATCAGAAAGGGAGAGAGGGGAGAACCGGCAAAGCTTGGGAAATCCCGACAGCTTAACACAGGTGTTGCTGCACTATTATGTTCATACTGGGTTGAGATGATTCTGCATAATCAGTCCAGCTCCTCCCTCTTTGCAACCACCCTTCAGGGAGTTGAAGGCTGCTATTCAATTTCAATGTTTAAAAAGAAAGCTGCGTGTTGTAGGGGGAAAATACACTAAAAAAGAAAATGGCCTCCAAAAAGGGTTTCCTTGCTCAAAAATGTGACACTGCCTTCTGGTTCAGGTCTATCCAAGTGTTGTGGCTTGATAATACCCCACAGGGGAGCACATCCTGGACATTTTGAGGAGGAGACAGCCATGGAAGCGTTTGCCTTGAAAGCAAAGATGGAATTTTCTTTTCTCAGGGTTTCCTATTCTCACTCTTGTAACCTGTCTTTCCTCTCTCCCCCTACCCAGTCCATGAACAGCATCCTCTCTGCCAACTGCTCAGAGGAATGTACCTGCTACCCCAGGGGCGTCCTCAGCTGTGAGGCAGCCACCTGCTCTCCGGGCGTGAGCTGCTCCTTGAAGAACGGCTTGCGCACCTGCACGTAGACAGACATGGGAAGCTCTGAAGACATGGCGTTAGCAGGGAATGTGCCATTGCCCTGGTTAATCCCTTTACATAGTTTCACCAGTCTCTCCGCTCTTGGCTCATGGCTCCTTCCAAGGTCTTGAGTAAAACTGTAAGCTGTGTAAGCCCTGATGAGAAAAGTGCTTAAAGTCTGGCCTCTCTCCAAAGGGAAAGGCCTTTGTGGATTTTGGCAACCTTTGTTCAAAAAGCTCCTGACCATGCATCGTTTCACTGAGCGCCTGCGAAGGGTTGTAGATTCACATGTCTAATATTGACCCAGCTTAGCATTCCTTGTTGAAGAAATAAACAGAATAATAGCAGAGGCCCAGGGAATGTTTTTTTGTGAAAGAGGTGATGTTGAGAAAGCTTTTTGCAACACAGAAGGATTATGGGGGTGGGTTGTCACAGCGAGAAAGCACTGACCCCTTGGTGGGTGTGGTGGGCCCAGACCTTTGGAAGAAGACACTGACTTCTTGGTGGTTGTGGTGGGCCCAGACATTTGGGACAAGGCACTGAGTGGTTGGTGGTTGTGGTGGGCCCGGGCCTTTGGGAGAAGGCACTGATCTCTTGGTGGATGTGGTGAGCCTAGGCCTTTGATGTGATCATAGAAAGGTGCCTGCCACCACCAAGTGTCTTCTGAGGGACACCCTATCCTTTCCATAGTCTCCTCTTTGTAGGCTACCAGGGTGGGTCACCTGTCATCAGGCCTTAGCCTTGACCAGCATGGCCACTCATCCTAGTCTGCTACCTCCTCAGCTGAGCGTCAGGGTGGACATAGAAGGTCAGAACCCACTCTCTGGGCCTCGCCACCCACCCACTCCCTGCGGCTTGAGTAACCAGCCAGGGTCAGCTGATCCTCAACCCCTTCCTATAAAAAAACGCTGACTTGGAAGAGGAAGTGTCTGGACAGCGAGGCTCAACCTTGTACCTAGGCTGCCTTGCCTTTGACTTACACCTCTACCAGCTCTGGTGGTTTCTCTGCCCACCCAGCCTGCCCCAGTACTCTGCCCAACCCTCTGGATCTCTGACTCAGTTTCCCAGATGGATCTCCTGGCTTCCTAGCTCTGTATGCTTGGACTCCCCACACTCCCCTCAGATCTCAGTTGCTTCTTCCATCCCTGGGTGACACCCAGAGCTGGCCACCATGACTTGGTATGACACCCATGTATCAAGGGCAAGGTCCAAAACCTGGCATCAGGGTTGGAGACCTGGAGAGGCAGGGTTGCAAGCTAAGTCAGAAGCCAAGTCTGGGGGAGGTGAAGGGTTCCACATAGGCCATGGTGGTGCCCTGCTTGTTGCTGTCTGCTTGGAGGTGATAAAGGCTGGCATGAGACCACTTCTCTAATAGACTGTCAACACTTCAGGGGGCAGGGACATGCTCTGATATACTCTACACCTAGGAGTTCCACCAGCCAGGCTGCTCTTAGCAGCCATAATGTCACCTTTCTCAAGTCTGAGAAAGAGGTAGACAGTCTGAGCAAAATATGAAGACTCCAAGTCAGTACAGCTGTAACCCGGGTACACCAAGAGTGTGCCCTATTCTCAATCAGATGGGATTGGTAGGTAGGAGGGGGTGCTGTGAGAGAGATTCCAGAATTTCGAGCAGATTCCTCTTTCCTCTATAGGGTTAGCTGAAGCCCAAAGTTCTTAACTATATACAATAAGTTATAATATACGTAAACATAAAACTAAATATCATATACATATATTTGCACACTGAACATTAACCAATAACCAAGTTCAAACCCTAAGTAACACTGTTTACCCCTCACAATAAAACAATTTCAGCAGCATCAACACAATACAACATCACAATACAACATTCAATTACAAAATATAAGGCACAGACATGAACAATCTTAATATCATCTATTCCTTGATATAGTCTTTGACCCATGGCAAGAGATAGTCCTCTTTCCAACGGGGTCCCTTGCGGTGGAAGGATATCTAGGAAGCACCAGGGGCCCCTCCCCTTAGGGTCTTGACTAGGCAGGGGGCTGCTCACCCAGCCCCTTCTCTGGGTTTGCCCACTCCAAATGTCTTTCCTCTGTGGGACCCAAGGGCCCAATGACTCATGCTCCCTCAGTTGGCGGTGGTCAGGGTGCAATTCAAGGGGTCTCCTCTGCTGGAGTGCCTCTCCAGGCCTTTCCTGCACTGTTGGTCTCCTCTCCACCCTGTGCCCCACTCTGAGCACCGAGGGCTCAGCTCCTCTCAGCTGCTGCACCACCGCTGCTGGCTTCTGGGCCTCATGCTGCAGCACTATTTCCCCTGCCCTGCCTTCAGCAACAAGGGCTTTTAGCACAGCCCGGGCCCTTCAGGCTCCGGCCAGTCATCCTCACACCAGGGGGCTAACCCAAGCAGCCTCCGCTGCTCCCTGGCTCCCAAGGCTTGAACCCATGTGCCGCCCTGTGTACCATGGGACCTGGCCACTTGCTGGGAGATGGGGCCTGAGCTGTCTCACTGAGGCCCCCAAGGCCCTTACCCAGTGCCCTGCTCCACGCACCGTGTGGCCTTCTGGGTTGCAGGTTCAAGCCGCCGCTTGTGGCTCCCAAAGCCTGGGCTCTGTGCACCAAACTACACACTGTGATGGGCCCCAGTGGTCCCACACTGCTCCCAGGGCTAGGTCTCCCCACACCATCCCCGTGCACCATCAACAGCTGGAGTGGACTCGCACCACTCCCAAGGTTGCTCCTCCAGTAGCGGCTTTAGGAGCCTTGGGCCTATTGCCCACTGGGAAGAGCTCCCCAGCTTTTCTTGGCTCTGCTCTTCTTGAGTCTCTCGCCACATCTGCCCAGCCTGCCGAGCACACTCCTCTTTTATACTCTTCAGGGGCTCCACCCCCGATGCTCTCCGGACCTGGCTGGCGCAGTTCTGATTCAGGTCCAGCTGCTCCTTGCCCCCTCCCTTTGGAAAAGGGCGGGAAATTACTTCCCTTGTGCTGCCTCCAGATTGGTGGGCGGGCTCCAACAATCAAACAGCAGACCCTCAATCCTGGGACTCAACCCAAGCTCCAAAAAGGCAAGCCTGCTACACAACCATGTGCTTCAAGGGAAAGGAGTGGGAAAGAGGTGCTATCACAAGCACTGCTAATATCAGGCCATAGCCTTGAACTTGCCCAGCCAACCATCCCACCCTGCCACCCTAGGGCAGCTCCGCCAGGCTGGTCAAGGCTGGTGTGAAGTCTCCAGGAGGTCCTAATGCTCCACCCACTCCTGGCCACTGGATTGACTAGCTGGGATCAGCTGACCCTCCACTTCCCCCATATAAACCTCTTACCATGAATGAGGAGTGTCTAGGCATTAGGGCTCTACTTGACCCATGATGCTTATGAAGCTCCTTCTGCCTTAGTGTCCTCCTGGCTTGGCTTGTTGGTAACCTTGCTCTCCATATTCTCCTCCCGTCTCTCGTCTCAACGTGCTTTTGGACCCTACTCCCTGATGGACCAGCCCATCTGTGGACTCTGCTGCACCCTCCTGATCTGGGGGTTGGCTTCACAATCCCAGAGTGCCCCCAGACCTGGCTGCTCATATCCTGCTGGGACATAACAAGATATCCAGTAGAATAGGTGAGTTAGTTCAGTGGTAAAGGAAGTTACTCAAGAAGGGAGGAGCTAGTCATTACCTACGAAGGCCCAGAGACTAGTAGTAGTACTCATTAGTTGAAGGCCATGGAGTCCATGGGGATTAGTAGCAGTACTTGTTAGGCTGTAATAAGCCTTAAAACCACTGTCTAGTCCAGGCATTTCCCCCTTCAAGGGTGATCATTTTAAGAGGAGAGGGGTTATTCTCTCTATGAACACAGGGGTCCTTTAAATGACCCTGGTCGCCTTGTAGCATGGGCAATACCCAAGGACAATGAGCTCTGCAGGGAACAGTGTTTTGAATCAACTGATTTCAACTTTAATAACACACCGTCCTTGTCCCAGGTTGTGAAATACTGTTTCTGGCAGATAGTGCTGGGTGCGTGGGCTGTATTGACTGCAAGGGACAAACAGGGCCTGTCCAGAGAGATGAAGAGGACACTGCAAGAAATACCTTATCTTCTTGCATACCACCCCACCACTCCATATCTGGATACACCGTAGTTTAGGGAAGGAAAAGAGATTTCTTCCAGAGTTACGGCTGCATACAGTAGAGACAGTGGGTCTTTCACTTCGTAACCTTGGTAGCTAAGGGAGTTTCCAGGGGCTTTTACCTCATAAACCGGTTGCTAGGGGAGGTTTCCACGCAGGGGTAGGATTCACCATATAACCCTGGTTGTTGGAGGGTGGGAGGGAGGGACAAATTTTCAGGGCCCTTTAACTTCAAGACGCTGGTCACTAGGGGGGCTTCCAGGGGCTTTTACCTCATAACCCTGGTAGCTAGAGGGCATTTCCAGGGGAGTTTCACCTCATAACCATAGGCAGATTAATGCATGGGGCAACTGGGCACAAGCCCAGGGGCCCCTACCAATTCACCAGAGTGCCAGGAGCTCTCGGAGATCCCTGCTAGGGGCTGGGCTATGATGCTCATCAGCTCCTTGAGTACCCTGGGGTGTAAACAGTCAGGGCTGGCTAACTTGAAGATATCCAGCCTCTCAAGATGTTCCTTCATAAGGTCGGCATTGATGGAGGGCAGGGGATCTCCCCCACCCAGACCTCCCTGTCCCATAGCGGACATGGGCGTCCCATGGGACCGATGAAAGCCCAACGCAAAGTACCCATTTAATAGGTTGGCTTTTTCCTGGGCGTCAGTTGTCAGTTGTCCCATCTGGTTTAGCAGGGGTCCAACATTGCCCTTGCTTTTCCTCCGGTTCCCCACATATCTGAAAAAGGACTTTTTATTGTCCTTGATGCCTGAAGCTAGTTGGAGTTCAGTTGCAGCCTTGGCTTTCCTGGCTCGCTCCCTGCAGGACCAGACCAGTGCAGAATAATCCTCCTTAGAAGTGAATCCCATCCTCCATCCTTTATAGGCCTTTCTTTTTAGCCTCAGGAGGTCTGCTAGGTCCCTGGAGAGCCGGGGGGGCTGCTGTGCCTTCTTGCTGCCTTTCCTCCAAGATGGAATAGACTTAGCCTGTGCCTTGAGGATCGCTCCCTTGAGGAGCAACCACTCTTCCTGGACTCCCCTCTCCCTGGGGTTGTGGTCCCTTAGGGCCTGACTGACAAGCCCCCTGAGTTTGTCAAAGTCGGGTTTCCTGAAGTCAAGGACTTCTGTGTTGCTGACTGACTTGCCAGCTTTACGGTGGATGTTGAAGGTGATCAGCTCGTGGTCGCTGTAACCCAGCTTCCCTCGATCACGAGATCACCGATTAGGTCATCCCCAGTTGCCAGTACCAAACCGAGCAGTGCTTTGCCTCTTGTTGGCCCATAGATCTCCTGAGTCAGGTAGAGGTCATCCATGCATGAGAGGAAGTTTTGCGACCGCTCAGATTTAGTTGAGCACTCTTCCCACAAGATGTCTGGGTAGTTGAAGTCTCCCATGACAACCCTGGTCCTGGAGCATGCAGCCTCAGCTAGTTCCTGGGCAAAATCCTGGTCAAGCTCTTGACTTTGGGTTGGAGGTCTGTAGTAGACTCCACTGTTGTGTCCCCTGTGCCGTGTTCCCCACGGATTTTAACCCAGAGGGTCTCCAGTCATCCACGTTGAGTGCCAACATCAGCTTGCAGGGACACGTAGCTTTCCTTAACATAGAGAGCTACACCCCTGCCCCTTTTATCTACTCGATCCCTCCTATATAGGGTGTAGCCATTTATACCCCTGGTTGAGTCATGGGTGGAGTCCCACCACATCTCCGTTATCCCTATGACATCATAATTTTTTTGCAGTAAGCAGGAGGACGAGTTCCTCCTGTTTATTCCCCAAGCTCCTGGCATTTGTGTACAGTCAGGCCCTTGGGGGCTCTTGCCTTGCCCACAGATTGTACCAGGGCTGGGGCAGGGGTGGGCTCCTTTAAGTGCCTTGGCCCACTGGCTTTGCAAGGATTGCTCAGCGCGCCAGCAGTGGCGGTAGTCCCCCTGGCCCCCAACAGGCTTAGTTTCAAGCCCAGTGGAGCAGGTCAGCCAGTCTGGCTGAGAAGAGCATCCTCCCCACAGGAGAGAGGTGGAGGCCATCCCTTCCTAGCAGCTCGCTGCGTCTCGCACCAAAAAGCGGGTTTTTGGTCATGGAAACCAAAGCCTTCCCAATGACACCAGCGCCGCAGTCTTTGGTTGACTACCTGTATCCTCCTTTCCCTCTTCAGCCCGTAGCCCGAGACTGGGAGGATCGACAAGAACACCACCTGCACCCCCAGACCCTTTAGCCCCACTCCCACATCCCTGTAGCACCTCATGGGCTGAGGAGGGAGAGGAGGATCCACACAGTGAACCAAAGCCTGCGGTGCTGGTGTCATCGGGAAGGCTTTGGCTTCCATGACCACAGCCCGCTCTTTTGCGAGAGAGGCAGTGAGCTGCTGGGAAGAGATGGCCTCCACCTCTCTCCCCTGGGGAGGAGGCTCTTCGCAGCCAGGCTGGCTGACCTGCTCCACCGGGCTTTAAACTAAGCCCGCTGGGGGATGGGGGGACTACTGCCACTGCTGGCCCGCTGAGTGACCCTTGCAAAGCCAGCAGACCAAGGCACTTAAGGCAGCCCACCCCTGCCCCAGCCCTGGCACAATCTGTGGGCAAGGCAAGAGCCCCCAAGGGCACACTTGCCTGCCTGTACACTAATGCCAGGAGTCTGGGCAACAAGCAGGAGGAGCTTGTCCTCCTGCTCAGTGCAAAAAGTTATGATGTCATTGGGATAATGGAGACCTGGCGGGACTCCACCCATGACTGGACCACGGGTATAGAGGGCTATACCCTGTACAGGAGGGATCGTGTTGACAAAAGGGGCGGGGGTGTAGCTCTCTATGTGAAGGAAAGCTACGTGTCCCTGCAAGCTGATGTTGGCGACCGGCATGGACAGCTAGAGACCCTCTGGGTAAAAATTCTTGGGGAATACGGCACAGGGGACACAACGGTGGGAGTCTACTACACACCTCCCACTCAAAGTCCTGAGCTTGACCAGGAGTTCGCCCGGGAACTGACTGAGGCCGCTTGCTCCAGGACCTTGGTTGTCATGGGTGACTTCAATTACCCGGACATCTCGTGGGAAGATCACTCAGCAAAATCCGAGCGGTCGCAAAGCTTTCTCTCGTGCGTGGATGACCTCTACCTGACTCAAGAAGTCTATGGGCCAACGAGAGGCAAAGCGCTGCTCAACCTGGTACTGGCTACGGGGGACGACCTAATCAGCGGCCTAGTGATCGATGGGAAGCTGGGTGACAGCGACCACGAGCTGATCACCTTCACCATCCGCCGTAAAGCTGGCAAGTCAGTCAGCAACACAGAAGTCCTTGACTTCAGAAAAGTCAAATTTGACAAGCTCAAGAGGCTTGTTGGTCAGGCCCTCAGGGACCGTGACCCCAGGGAGATGGGAGTTCAAGAAAAGTTGTTGCTTCTCAAGGAAGCGATCCTCAATGCACAAGCTAAATCTATTCCAACATAGAGGAAAGGCAGCAAGAAGGCACAGCAGCCCTCCTGGCTCTCCAGGGACCTAGCGGACCTCCTGTGGCTAAAAAGGAAAGCCTACAAAGGATGGAGGACGGGATTCACCTCCAAGGAGGATTATTCTATGCTGGTCTGGTCCTGGAGGGAGCAAACCAGGAAAGCCAAGGCTGCGACTGAACTCCAACTAGCTTCAAGCATCAAGGACAACAAAAAGTCCTTTTTCAGATATGTGGGGAGCCGGAGGAAAAGCAAGGGCAATGTTGGACCCCTGCTAAACCAGATGGGGCAACTGACAACTGACGCCCAGGAAAAAGCCAACCTATTAAATAGATACTTTGCGTCAGTCTTTCATCAGTCCCGTGGGACGCCCATGCCTGCTATGGGACAGGGAGATCCGGGTGATGGGGATCCCCTACCCTCCATATATGCTGACCTCATGAAGGAACACCTTGAGAAGCTGGATACCTTCAAGTCAGCCGGCCCTGACAATCTGTACCCCAGGGTACTCAAGGAGCTGGCGAGCATCATAGCCCAGCCCCTGGCACGGGTCTTCGAGAGCTCCTGGTGCTCTGGTGTAGTGCCCAAAGACTGGAAGAAGGCCAATGTGGTGCCGATCTTTAAGAAAGGGAGGAGAGTGGATCCAGCTAACTACAGGCCCATCAGCCTGACTTCTATCCTGGGGAAGATCTTAGAAAAGTTTATTAAGGAGGCCATCCTTGATGGACTGGCCCAGGCTAACATCCTGAGGGATAGCCAGCACGGGTTTGTTGTGGATAGGTCTTGTTTGACCAATCTCATTTCCTTCAATGACCAGGTGACCTATCACCTGGACGAGGGAGAAGAGATTGATGTCATATATCTTGACTTCAAAAAAGCTTTTGATCTGGTATCCCATGATCACCTCTTGGTGAAACTGGCCAATTGTGGCCTCGGGTCCACCACGATCCGCTGGCTGGGAAACTGGCTCCGTGATCGGACCCAGAGGGTTGTAATCGATGGCAGTCACTCATCGTGGTGCCCTGTGACCAGTGGGGTCCCTCAAGGCTCTGTCCTGGGACCCATCCTGTTCAACATCTTCATTAATGTTGTGGACATTGGAGTCAGGAGTGGACTGGCCAAGTTCGCCGATGACACCAAACTTTGGGGCAAAGCATCCACGCCAGAAGATAGGCGGGTGATCCAGGCTGACCTGGACAGGCTCAGCAAATGGGCAGATGAGAACCTGATGGTGTTTAACACCGAAAAATGCAAGGGTCTCCACCTTGGGAGGAAAAACCTGCAGCTTCCTTATAGGCTCGGCAGTGCTACGTTGGATAGCACTACAGAAGGAAGAGACTTGGGGGTCATCATTGACCACAAGATGAACATGAGCCTCCAATGCGATGCTGCAGCTAGTAAAGTGACCAAAACGCTGGCTTGCATCCATAGATGCTTCTCGAGCAAATCCCGGGACGTCATTCTCCCTTTGTACTCGGCCTTGGTGAGGCCGCAGCTGGAGTACTGCATCCAGTTTTGGGCTCCACAATTCAAAAAGGATGTGGAGAAGCTTGAGAGAGTCCAGAGGAGAGCCACGCGCATGATAAGAGGTCAGGAAAACAGATCTTACGATGACAGGCTGAGAGCCATGGGACTTTTTAGCCTGGAAAAGCGTAGGCTCAGGGGTGATCTGATGGCCACCTGTAAGTTTATCAGGGGTGACCACCAGGATCTGGGGGAACGTTTGTTCACCAGAGCGCCCCAAGGGATGACGAGGTCGAACGGTCACAAACTCCTGCAAGACCGTTTTAGGCTGGACATAAGGAAGAATCTCTTTAGTGTCCGAGCCCCCGAGGTCTGGAGCAGTCTGCCAGCGGAGGTGGTTCAAGCACCTACATTGAACACCTTCAAGAGTAAATTGGATGCTTATCTTGCTGGGATCCTATGACCCCAGGTGACTTCCTGCCCTTTGGGCAGGGGGCTGGACTCGATGATCTCCTGAGGTCCCTTCCAGCCCTGATGTCTATGAAATCTATGAAATGATCCGGCTGGGAGTGCTCCGAGCCGTGTCATTGGTGCCCACATGGATAAGGAGCATGGGATAGTGGTCTGTGGGCTGGGGGAGTTTAGGGATCTTCACAATATCTTGGATATGGGCTCTTGGGAAGAAGCAGACTTGCTGGGCTAAGGGGTCGGGGTGGCAGATTGCCCCCTCCGTCCCCCTCAGGATGGAGTCTCCCATGACAAACACTTTCCGTTTTGTCTTGGGGAGAGCGGGGGCGGTAAGTACAGTAGTGGCCAAGTTGCCTTTGGGACCTGGCAACTCTGCAGGCTCTGCTGGGGCTGCAAGAGGTTTGTACCTGTTGCAAAGCTCTGTCAGGGCAGGGGCCTTGTTGCGGCGGGCCTTGGGGCCCTTGACCACCTTGGTCCAACCCCTGGGCTGGACAGTAAGGGAGGTCCCCAAGTCCTCCCTTATCCTGGAGGAAGACCATGAAAAGGGCCTGGCAGTAGGAGTCTATCTCCTGCTCACAGTCCCTAATGTCGTGCAGTCTCTGTACTGTGGTCTGGAGCTCCTCCAACTGGCATGCCAGAGACCCCAGAGACTTGCAAGGCAAGCCATACAAGGAAAGGCTGAGGGACTAGGTTTCTTCAGTCTAATAAAAGAGAAGGCTGAGATGGGACTTGGTAGCAGCTTACTGCTACATCAGGGGAGTACATCAAGGGCTCAATGAACAATTGTTCACCAGGGCACCTGAGAGGAAAGCCAGGAGTAATGGCCACAAACTCCTGGAAAACTAATCTAAGTTTGGTCACCACTTTAGCCTTTCTTATCTGTTCCCTGCAAATGCAGGCCATGGTGAAATAGTCCTCCTTGGGGCCTGCACCAAGCTTCCACTGTTTATAAGCCTCTTTCTTCTTTGTTAAGAGGACACTGATTTCCCTGTTTAGCCAAGACATAAATGTGTATGTATAAAACATAGGTGTATGTATGTTTTATATAAATACATCTGCACACACACACACACACACACATACACATATACATATCTATCTATCTATCTATATAATATATATATATGGGGGTGTATAAAACATATACACACTTGTGTGCATTTTATACACACATTTAATGTGTGCATTAATGTGTGTACATAAAACATGTTTCATACACACACATTTTGATATAGTTGTATATATAAATAAAATGTGTGTGTACATAAAACTAAACACATAAAAATATGTGTACATATTTGGACTGTTAGAAATCCTACATTTTAGTATGCTATAAAATGGTGAAATATAATTCTTACTCACCATTGTTGCTCATATTTGTATCAAGTGGCAGTAAGCTGGCAACTTGGATTTTAATTAAACACTCTTAACCAGCACTTCAAATTTATGAAACATACTTGAATATTTTGGGTACAGAAACCTTTTTTAACACCAAAACACAGTGCACATTCACAATGAACTGTTATAGTGTTAGAAATATGAATCAGAAGCCAGGAATTGGTCATTTACTGAGCAGATTGTGGTTCTGCCCTGTGCTGGAGAATAAGCCTCCTTTCGAATAGCCATCATTCAAGAGCTGAGGTCATCCAAGCTTAGGGGAGAGACAGGGTACGTCTACACAAGACACTTACTATGCAGTAAGCTAATTCTACTGCACAGTAGCATGCAGGGCAAAACCCGTGCTAATGCACTACTAAGGGTGTTGGTCGCAGCTGTGTTGGTCAAAGGACATAGGCAGACAAGGCTATTCTTCTGTTTACTTTATTGACAAAGAAGGCTAAACTAGGTCAATACTGGCCATGTGAGTCTACAACCCCACACAGGCACTCAGTGCGAACACCATGTCTTTAAGGGCTTCCCACATCCACCTACGTGCAGGTGCGCAAGCCGTTCTTCAAGGAACAGCTCACGCCCGGAGAGCAGGTGGCTGCCTCACAGCTGAGGATGCCCCTGGGGTAGCAGGTACATTCCTCTGAGCAGTTGGCAGAGACGATGCTGTTCATGGACTGGGTAGGGGGAGAGAGGAAAGATGGGGTACAAGAGTGAGAATAGGAAACCCTGAGAAAAGAAAATTCCATCTTTGCTTTCAAGGCAAACACTTCCATGGCTGTCTCCTCCTCAAACTATCCAGGATGTGCTCCCCTGTGGGGTATTATCAAGCCACAACACTTGGATAGACCTGAACCAGAAGGCAGTGTGGTATTTTTGAGCCAGGAAACCCTTTTCAAAGCCAATTTTCCTTTTTAGTATTTTCTCCCCTACAACATGCACCTTTTTTTTTAAACACCTGCCACATATTATTATCTGAGTCTGGAGAAGAGAAGACTGAGTGGGGATTGAATACCAGTCTTCAACTCCCTCCAGGGGGGTTCCAAAGAAGATGGAGCTGGATTGTTCTCAGTGGTGGCAGATGATGGAAGAAGGAGCAATGGGCTTAAGATACAGCAAGGGAAGTTGAGGTTGAATAGTAGGAAAAAACTTTCTCACGAGGAGGATGATGAAGCACTGGAACAGGCTACCCAGACAGGTGGTGCACTCTCTGTCCTTGGAGGTTTTGAAGACCCAGCTGCACAAAGCCTTGGCTGGGATGATCTAGTTGGGGCTGGTCCTCCTTGGAGTAGGGGAATGAACTAGATGTGACATCCTGAGATCCCTTCCAACATTCATTTCTATGATTAAAACCAAGGTATGGACTGTCGGGGAGGTTGCATTCCTCTGTAGTGATGGGCTAGGGCCTCTACCTGGGGTCTCAGGAGACCTCAATCCCCTCCCAAAGCTGGGGAAAGAACCCAAAAGTCCTTGCACCCAAGCATCTTGACTCCTTTCCCCCTAGCCCCAACCCAGAGATGCCCATTCTGGATTGACCAGATGCCAGCTCTTCTCCCCATCCAGACTCATCTTATCCCAGTGAGAGAAACCCAGTACAAACTTAATAGATGCAGCAATGCCTCTGTTCTGCTATGGGGATTTCCCAGGCTTTGCTGGTTGCCCCTTTCTCCCTGTATCTGCTTCAGGGATCAGGGGGGTTTAACAATCATTAGGTTATTACACCGTGACCGTGACCTGAGCCTCATCTTCCCCCTCTGTAGCAGGATTGGGGGAAAAATTCACATGCCTACCTGGATGTATCTTCCATTGTGGGTACAGCCATACCCATCCAGAGACACGCATTTCTCCCTGTCGAACATATATCTTTTGTCACAGTGGCAGCCTTCATAGTATTTCCCTGTGGATGGGGTCAGCCCAGCTAGGCTGGAAAGGAGCAGGCACAAGGTTCATAGTGGCTTCTCATTGGGCAGCTGAAAGCTGGAGGATGACATCCATAAGGAGCAGAACTTAGTGAAACATGAATCCCAGCCTAGTCCATCCCATCACATCTCCATTGACTCCCTCTGCTCCTCTACCTGCCTGGTAGGGTCATGTCACATCACCCTCTAAGCTTGGGATAACAACCTACTAAGCAGATTAGGCAGCACCTTGTTTAGCTCAAGAGGGACCAACAGTTTCAATAGCCTGGGGAAATATGATGCAGCAGGGGAAACTGAGGTAGATAAAGAAGAACCTTCTACCTCTGAGGTAGCATCAAGCAGTGAGCAGACTGCCTAGAGGGGTGATAAAGTCTCCATCCCTAGGACCATCCAAGACCAAGTTGGGCAGACCCTTGGATGGGATGGTTTAGTCCTGCCTTGAAAAGGGCCCGGACTGCATGTGACCTCATGAGGTCCTTTCCAGCACAACTTTCCTATGATTTTATGATCCCAACTGAGGGAACCTGATGTGACTGGTACTATTTCACCCCCAACCACACCTGATGGAGTCTGACAGTGCTTACCCACAGGGACATTCCTTCATTCCCAGGCTCTGTGTCCTCACCACCTTTGTCCCAGACACAAATTTGCTTTGGGAAAGGGTGGAAGGAGGTTAATAAAGGGAATGATCCAGAAATGCTTGGGGATGAGGGATAGAGATGACCCTGGAAGTTGGTTACTTATGGCAAAAGGTGGTAGATCTCCAGGCTCTGATCCAGGCTCCAACCACCTGGCAGGCCACCGTGCAGGCCTGGAGGCTCCAGCAGAGGGTCTCTTGTGCCCCATTGGCCACACACTTGTCATAGAGGCAGTGGCTGAAATAGCTGTCAGGGCTGACCAGTGAGTGGCAGCTGGCAAAGGGGCCTGATGTGTCTTTGATGAGCCCACATGAGGTCTTGGCTTTGTATGGTGCCATCTTGGCTTCATCACAGATGGGGCATCAGTCCCCACAGCCATCAGAGCACATGGAAGCACCTGTGGGCACCCTCCAGGAGGATCCAAACTCATCCATGCTCTGGGTGACCTTCCCAGTGGGCAGCAGGAGGTTGTTATTCTTGTGCCCATCATAGTTGCCACACTAGCCGCAAACATGGCCCTGGTAGGTACTGGGGATGGTCACCAGGACGTAGGAAGAGGTGTCATAGAAGACTCGGAAATGGTGTAGTTGTAGACGTGAACATCCACAAAGCTCACATAGGACATGTGCTGGTTGTCGCAGTTATCATTCTTGGCCATGATGTTGAAGGCTGGGAGAGTGGTATCTGGGCCACAGGTCTTGGCAATGGTATAGGTGCAGGTGCCCCTGAAGTCATAGCAATGTCCATCAAAGCTCTTGTAGTGTGGGTCACCCCAGGCCCAGCCAGTTGCTGTGGATGTGGCCACACACTTAGTGCCACTGCAGGTCATCTTACAGGTCTCCATCTTCCAGAACATTGTAGTGCTGCAGGAGGGGATTGGAGTCACTGTGGGGAGGAGAACAAGAGGGGAAAGCAAGTGAATGGACAGGGTAATGGGCTTTGTAATGAGGAATGGAGTGGAGAGGTATGCAGGGAGGAATGGGAGGTGAGGGATAGAAGGCAGGAAGGGTGGAAGAGCATTTTAGATGAGGTGGATGGATGGGTGGATGAATGGATGAATAGTTAGCTGGCTGGATAGCTAGACAGCTAGATAAATAGCTAGATAACAAGATTGGATGGATGGATGGATGGATGGATGGGTCATTCTTCGAGCAGTTTCAGGCCCCACCTTCTCAAGAACCACCTTGTCCATACAGGGGCTACATTGCATCTACCACAACAGAGGCAGCAAAATACCTCCCCAAACCATCCTTCCCCATCCCTTTACCCCAACCCAATGCTCACCACTGATTCAAAGAGCCACCATGCCATAGCCAGTGGCCCAGGCAATATGGAAATTGAGGACCCGAAAGGCATCACCAGTGCTCTTCACAGAGTGGACATCTATTCCTGTGCTCAGGCTGTACTTCACCCATGAGTGCTCAGTGAGGGGGATGGGTGTTCAGTGAACCCCACTCAGAGGTTTCCAGTCCACCATGAGGCTGGAGGTAGTTCCAGTCTTTGCCATGAGCAGGCCATAATTGTTGAAGCCCTGTTGGCCACTGATGGAGTAAGAGGTGCAGGAGTTGGGCACATCAGGGATGACACCCAGGAATGGATCAAAAGTCACACCCCTTTGGACCCCACCAGTACAAAAGAGGAGAACTTGGATGCCTGCCCTGGCTGAGATGCACAGAGGCTTGGACAGACTCACTTCTTGCTGCACAATCTGCCTGGCCACCAGGTCCTGGGTTTTCCAGGTCCCACAAGACAAAATGGTGAGCTGCGTGGGCTGGGAGGCCACCATGTAGACTAGGTTGGAGCCCATCTGGAAAGGCAGTGGTGGGATGTTGAAGATCCTGCCCCAGTTGGGCAGTAGCTGCTTGAAGATGTAGTCACATCGGCTGTTCTTTGCTGCACAGGTGTTGCCATCAGCACCACCACTGGCTTGGAGGACAGCACTCGAGTCCCAGAGAGATCTTGGGAGCTTTGGATCTGGATGGCTTCATAGGGTGCAAGGGAGACAGTGAGCACAAAGAACTGCTTGTAGGTGTTAGTCTTATCTCTTCCTGGTGTGATGATGTAATACTCCAAGCCCAGTATCTTCACAGGGTAGACTAGGGTCATGTCACTCATGTCCAGCTTGGAGTTGAGAGAAAGCACTTACACCTGGTCAGTTTGCACCACAACGGCTCTGAAGGTTTTGGTGGTACAAGACATCTCAGTGTCACCAGGGATCTTCCCCATTGCCACCTGGACCTTCCGTGGTGGAAGAAAGACTTGGGCACTGAGACGGTGATGGTGGTGGAAGGTGCATAGCCATATATGAGCAGCTGGAGGCTGGGTTGGGAGTAGTTGACCTGGTAGTTCTCCATGAAGACCGTGATGAAGTCCTGGCCCACAGGAACAACTGTGCCAGTGCCTGAGGGGAGATGGGCAGAGGAGCAAAGGTCATCAGCCTAAATTACTGGAAGATCTCAGAGCTCATACCAAGACCTCAAGTGGTTTGTTGCTGGCACAGGTTCTGGTAGATCCCTCACTCTCAAGCCGTAGCCCCCTGACCCTCCTCCATCCCTGAGATCCCCCCAGCTCTGCCAATGCTCCTTAGACCCCAACTGACAGCCTCTTGCCCCACAGACCTGGGCTGCCCCCCTTCCTCCCAGTGTCCCTCACTCCCATAACAAATGATAGAACTCCAAGCCCCTGGGAGACCAAAGTAGCTACTCCAGATTTACATTGTGAATTCACTCCTGCACCCAATGTCCCTTTGGTCCAGGTTTATCCCAGCCCCCCCACCAGAAGCTGTGAGATGCACCATGTCCCAGCTCATAGTTTCATAGTTTCTAGGGTCAGAAGGGACCTGAGCAGATCATCTAGTCCGACCCCCTGCCATGGCAGGAAAGAATACTGGGGTCAAACGACCCCATCAACGACGCTCCATCAACATAGTGTCATGGCACTACCCCCAAACCTTCCCCTGCTCTGGAGCACCCCAGACCTAGAAGGGCTTTGATTTACTCCCCAGCACCAGTCCAGCCCAGAGAAGCATGAGCAGCAGCATCTTTATCCCAGGAGCCATGGTTGGAACACAAGAGGTCAAAAGAAGGGTCTCTCCAGAGAGGTGGAGCTGGGGGTACCAGGAGATGTGGGCATCAATGGTGTGGTGATGGGGAGGGAAGGCCAGGTTGCCCACTGAGGCCAGGAGGAGCTAGGGGTGGCAGAACTTTGGTTTGGAATTGGAAGGAATTGGAAACCTGAAGGAAACTTGAAGCCCAGACTCCTGGGTTATATCTACAGCTCTGGCAGGGAAATGGGGTCTGGTGGGTCAGCCCTGGTGGTGTGGCTTGGTACCAGGACTCCTGGGTTCTATCCCCAGCTCCAGAAGTGGAATGGGTCATGGCTTCCTGACTCATTTCCCAGATGAAGGGCTCTGGGGGGTCTGTGGCATGAGTGGTGGGTTGGGAAGCCCCTCCATCTCCATTTCCACCTCTGTTCCCTCTGTTCCCATTTTGGGGGAAACGTCTAGTGAACAACCTGAGGATCGAAGGGAAACTGGGCAACAGTGACCATGAAATGATCACTTTCTCCATCCATCGTAAGTCAGAGAAATTGGCCAGCAAAGTAAAAATCCTTGATCCTAGGAAAGCTGACTTCCACAAGCTTATGAGCTTGGTTGGCAATGCCCTGTGGGACCATGGTCCAATGAGGAAGGTGGTACAAGAAGAGTGGTCATTCCTCAAGGAAGTGATACCAGAAGCATAAAGGAAGTCCATTCCCTTTTGTAAGAAAGGCAGAAAAAGAGCTGCAAGATCCCCACTTGGCTCAACAGAGAAGTCATGGAAACTCCTGAAATTAAAATGAGAAGCCTACAAAGGATGGAAGTCAGGAATAACTACCAAAGAGGAATACTCAGCAACAGCCCACACCACTAGGGAGCAGATCAGCCATAGCAAAAGCACAAACAGAATACAGATTGGCAACCAGAATCAACGACTACAAAAAGTCCTTCTTTAGATATGTAGGAAGTTGGAGAAAAAAATAAGGAAAGCATGGACCCCTGATAACTGAAATGGGATGGCTAATAACTAACATTCAGGACAAAACTGAACTCCTGAATGAATACTTCTCATCAGGATTCCACCAGTCCAAGGGTGTTAGCCTTCTTGACAGGATGCAGGATAATTATGGTGGGGGTGACCATCCCCCCATAATTGGTGTAGATCCTGTGGGGGAGCACCTACAAAGTTTAAATATCTACAGGTCAGCAGGACCCAGTGAACTGCACCTGAAAGTGCTAAAAAAACTGGCCAATGTCATTGCGTGACTAATGGCAAAGTTTTTTGAAGACTTACTCAGGAGAGGTCCCAGAAGGTAGAAAGAAGGCCAACATGGTGCCTATCTTTAAGAAGAGGAGAAAGGAGGACCTGGGAAATTACAGGCCAATCAGTTTGACCTCAATCCCTGGTAAAATCCTGGAGAAAATGATCAAAGAATCCATTACACACAGACTAGCAGAAGGCAGTACTCTAAAGGATAGCCAACATGGCTTCATTTAGGGGCTGGTCATGCCAGACCAACATCCTTTCCTTCTCTGATCAGGTTACTTGCCACCTGGATGGGGGAAATGAGGTTAATGTAATATACCTGGACTTCAAAAAGGCCT
This sequence comes from Crocodylus siamensis, assembly GCF_052110815.1. Taxonomy (NCBI): domain Eukaryota; kingdom Metazoa; phylum Chordata; order Crocodylia; family Crocodylidae; genus Crocodylus; species Crocodylus siamensis. The sequence continues at coordinate 22,580,694 of NC_143400.1, forward strand.
TCGACCTGGTCTCCCATGAAGTTGTCATGAAAAAATTAGGAAAATGTGACCTCGACTACTTTACGGTCTGGTGGCTAGGTAACTGGCTCCATGGTAGGACCCACAGAGTACTGATTGATGGAACTGAGGCATTATGGTGGAGGGTGACCAGTGGTGTCCCTCAGGGTTCAGTACTCAGTTTAGTGCTTTTGAACATATTCATCAACTATATGAATTTGGGTGTTAAAAGTGAACTAGCAAAGGTTGCTGATAACACCAAACTATGGGGAAGTTTGGTTATACTCAAAGACAGACTGGCAATACAGGCTGACCTGGACAGGCTTGCAAAGTGAGCAGACCTCATCCAGATGTCATTTAATATGGACAAACATAAAGTGCTCCATCTGCCAAGAAATAACCCACAACACATAGATTCATAGAAATTAGGGCTGGAAACGACCACAGAAGATCACTGAGTCCATCCCCTTGCCCTAGGGGCAGGAAGTCAGCAGGGGTCATAGGATCCCAGCAAGATAAACATCCAAATGTCTCTTGAAGGCGTTCAAAGTAGGTGCTTGCTCCACCTCTGGCAGCAGTCTATTCCAGACCTTGGGGGCTCAGACAGTAAAGAAATTCTTCCTTATGTCCAGCCTGAAGCGGTCACAGAGGAGTTCGTGACCATTTGACCTTGTCATCCCCTGGGGCACTCTGGTGAACAAACGTTCCCCCAGATCCTGGTGAACACCCTTGATAAACTTATAGGTGGCCACCAGATCACCCCTGAGCCTGCGCTTTTCCAAGCTGAAGCGTCCCATGGCTCTCAGCCTCTCATCATAAGGTCTGTTTTCCTGACCTATGATCATGCGCGTGGCTCTTCTCTGGACTCTCTCAAGCTTCTCCACATCCTTTTTGAATTGTGGAGCCCAAAACTGGACGTAGTACTCCAATACTCACGAAGGCTGAGTACAAGAGGAGAATGATGTCCTGGGATTTGCTTGAGAAGCATCTAAGGATGCAAGCCAGCTTTCTGGTCACTTTGCTAGCCACAGGATTAGGTCATCCCCCATTGCCAGAACCAGGTCAAGCAGCGCTTTACGTCTTGTCACCCCATAGACTTCTTGCATCATATAGAGGTCATCCACCCACGTGAGAAAGCTTTGCAGATGCTCAGATTTGGGTGAGCACTCCTCCCACAAGATGTCCGGGTAGTTGAAGTCTCCCATAAAAACCATGCACTGGGAGTGTGTGGCCTGTGGCCTCAGCCAATTCCCTGGCAAACTCCTGGTCAAGCAGACAGCTGTCATGTTCCTCCTCCTCCACTACTTTCTGCTTATGTGTGACACACTTGCTAGCACCACATCTAAACGAGACCTGGGTGTTGTGATAGACAGCAAAATGAACATGAGCCACCAATGCATTTCCATAGCTGGCAGAGCTAATCAAACACTGGCATCTCGAGAAGGCTAAAGATGCCACCCTCCTGTTCTACTCGGCCTTGGTGACACCACGGCTGGAGTTCTGCATCCAGTTCTGGGCGCCACACTTCAGGAAGGATGTGGAGAAGCTCAAGAGAGTCCAAAAAAGGGCCACGTGCCTGATTAGAGGCCTAGAGACCAGGTCATTGTGAGGAGAGGTTGAAAGACTTGGGACTGTTCAGCCTGGAGAAGAAAAGACTCAGAGGGGACTTTGTGGCAGTCTATAAGTATATCAAGGGTGTACATCAGGGTCTGGGGGAGCATCTGTTCGTGAAGGCCCACCCAGGGAAAGACAAGAAATAATGGGCACAAGCTGACTGAGGATTGCTTCAGGCTAGACATAAAGAAGAATTTCTTTACAAGTCAAGTACCAAGAGTTTGGAACAGGCTCCCTGCCAGAGGTGGTACAGTCACCCACCCTGGCAATCTTCAAAAAGTGTCTTGATGCCCATCTTGTTGGGTCACCTGACCCCAGCAGTCTTTTCTGCCCAAGTGCAGGAGGGCTGGACTTGATGATGTCTAAGGTCCCTTCCAGCCCATAACAACTATGAAACTATATCGCATGCAAGAGAATACAGTAAATCATTCAACGTTTTTTATTGCATTTTGATCATGCAAACAGTAGTGTTATTTTTACTTGTTCCTATTGACTCTTTCCCATTTTAATTTCCTTTCATACTGAGAGAGGTGGCTTCTTTTATTGGACCAGGTGGTTGGCATTGATTTAGACAAGTGCAGGGCATTGATTCATAGATTCATTGAGTCACAAGGGACCTCAGTGGGCCATCTAGTCTGACCCCCTACCCCTAGCAGGCAAGAAAAGAGTCACCAACCCTGGGGTCATGTGATCCCAGCCAGGTGCCTGTCCAGTCTCCTCTTGAAGACGCCCAAGGATGGGGCGAGCACCACCTTCCTTGGGATCCCATTCCAGATTCTGGCAACCCTGACTGTGAAGAACTTTCTCCTCATGTGCAGCCTAAACCTTCTCTGTAGTAGCTTATGGCCATTGTTCCTTGTCATTCCACAGGGTACCCTGGTGAACAGATCATTGCCTACTTCTTGTTGCTCTCCCATTATGAATTTGTATGCTGCTACATGGGCAAGAAGAAAGGATACCTTGATTAGTAAAAGATCAAGGCCACTGAATGGGGAAGAGGGTCATTAACGCTTATGGAATGAAGAGAGATTAGTAGGATAATGAACAAGAAAGTCCATGTCTATGTTCTATCCTTGTTTCTTAGTACTTAGCTAATTTATTAATTTTTCAGCTCAGGTGCTTTGTAGATTTCCCTTGAACAAAGGTTGGAGAGATCCTGGAGGGGTCATTCTGTGCCAATAATAACAATTGATAAAGTACATGAAAGATGGGATGTTTGCATATTGTGTGTTTGTTTAGAATTTGCATATTTCCTATCCCAGCCCATATTGACTCAAGCTTGTCAGAAATATTCAGTTTAGATATAATCGCCCTCATGCTACTGTAACAGTAACAGCACAATGAATGGCTCTTTCATCAAAATAAAAACATTTAAAGCTGTTTGAAATGTCATGTCCTGTTTGCTATTGGGTTCTGGGTTTTGTCTGGGTTTTTTCTCGCCTTCCTCAGAAATGTTGGGTGTTGGCCCAACATGTTGGGATTGGGGCCTGTAACTGGGCTGTGCCAATGACCCTGCTGAAACAGAGGTAACCCACAAGTTTCTGGCTAGAATCAGGATTCTCAAGCAGGGGACAGGGTCACCCTAGGACACCTTGAAATCCCCTAAAGTGTGCTGTGGGGTGCCATGTACTGTTAGCACTGGTTGGTGGGCAGACACGAGTCATGAGATAAACCCAAGAGATTTCAAATAGGAATTATAGAATCATAGGAAGTTAGGGTTGGAAGGGACCTCAGGAGGTCATCTAGTCCAACCCCCTGCTCAAAGCCAAACTACATCATCTCAGCCAAAAATTTGTCTAGCCAGGTTTTGAAACCCCCCAAGTATGGAGCTTCCACCACCTCTCTTCACAGCCTGTTCCAGAGTTTTACTACCCTCCTAGCGAGAAAATTCTTCCTAATATCTAACGTAAACTTCCCTTGCTGCAACTTGAGACCATTGCTCCTTGTTCTGTCATCTGTCATGGCTGAGAACAGTCCAGATCCATCCTCTTTCGAACCCCTCTCCAAGTAGTTGAAGGCTGCTATTAAGCCTCCTCTCAGTCAACTTTTCTCCAGATTAAATAAGCCCAGTTCCCTCAGTCTTTCCTCATAAATCATGTCCCCCAGGCCCCTCACCATTTTTGTTGCCCTCTACTGGACTCTCCAATTTGTCTACATTCTTTCTGTAGTGGGGGACTCAAAACTGAACACAGGACTCCAGATGTGGCCTCATCAATAGAGGGGAAAAATCACTTCCCTTGACCTGCTGGCAATGCTCCTACCAATGCAGCCCAGGATGCCATTAGCCTTCTTGGCAACAAGGGCACACTGCTGGCTCATATTCAGCTTATTGTCCGCTGTGACCCCCAGGTCCTTTTCTGCAGAGCCACTGCCCAGTCAGTCAGCCCTCAGCCTGTCCTGGTGCATGGGATTGTTCTGTCCTAAGTGCAGAACTTTGCACTTGTCCTTGTTGAACCTCATTAGATTTCTTTTGGCCCAGTCTTCCATTGTATCGAGGTCTCTCTGAATCCTAGCCCTACCTTCCACTGTATCTACTGCTCCCCCCAGCTTGGTATCATCTGCAAACTTGCTGAGGTACAATCTATGCCACCTTCAAGGTCACTGATGAAGACATTGAACAATGGTCTTGTTCAATGTCTTCACCCCTGTGGCACTCCCCTTGATACCTGCTGCCAGCTAGACATTGAGCCATTGATTAGTATTCTCTGAGCCTGATGCTCCAGCCAGTTTCTATCCACCTTACAGTCCATTCATTCAGCCCATACTTCCTTAGCTTGCTTGCAAGAATATTGTGGGAGATGGTAACAAAAGCCTTGCCAAAATCAAGGTACACCACATCCACCAGTCTCCCCACATCCACAGAGCAAGTTAAAGGGTGTTTTGGATACTCCACACTTTGTGTCTGGGTGTAGTATGAGAGGGTTGTTTCCAGAGATTTGAAAAACAGGTTGGATGACCACTTGTTTAGGGTGGTTGAGAGAGGCCTGGAGCAGGCAGGTGAACTAGACATGACCTCCTGAGGGCCCATCCAGAGGTGGTGGGATCTCCATCCTTGGGGGTGTTGAAGGCTTGGAAAGATAAAGCCTTATGTGGGATGATCTAGCTGGAGGTGGTCTTGTTTTGAGAAAGGTTGTGGACTAGATGTGACCTCCTGAAGTCCCTTTCAACCCTCATTTTCTATGATTCTATGACTTTCCTATTCTGGCCTCAAATTATAACAACTCAGAATATGCATGAAGCAAGCAATGCTGGTATTGGTTATGATTCCAAACAATTGTTCCTGGAAGGTAGAGAGAATAGGATCGTGTAGTTCTGTGAGGGTTGGTTCTGTGTTGTAACATTTAGAGTGGCAAAAAACGTCTTGTGCTATGTTCTGTTGGTTCCACTGAGTAGTTGGAGAGCTGTTGGGCAAGCTTTTGGGCATCACACATCCTTCCTCAGGTCTAGGAAAGAGGTAGACACCAGCTGAGCTAAATATAAGGTCTTCCTCTCACATACAACCATCTACTTCAGTGGATAGGAGTTGAGGGAGAAAAGGTGTTACAAGAAGTGGAATAAAATGAGTCTGTAGCTTTGAACCTAGGACCTAATTCTGACATTCCCAGCCAACCACCCCAATCTCCTACCCTAGGAAAGTGCTTTTGAATTGGTCAAGGCTGCTGTGAAGTCTCCAAGAGGTCCTTGTCCTCTACCCAGTCCTGGCCAACAGAGTGGCTGGCTGGGATCAGCTGATCCTCCACTTCCCCCATATAAACCCCTGACCACAAGTAGGAAGTGCCTGGGCATTAGGGTCCTACTTGACTCATGATGTTTCTGCAGCTCCTTCTGGCTTGGTCTCTTCCTGAGTTGACTTGACTTCTGCAAGGGATGGTGTTTTGAATCGGCCAATTTTGGAAGCCTAACTTTGGCAGAAAGAGTGTACATGATGCGCAGTAAATTATGGTACATCTTTTCCTAACTCTATAGATCAAAGCAGGGCCTGGAGCCAGGACTCCTGGGTTCTTTTCCCAGCTCTAGGAGGGAAGTGGGGTTTAGAGAATTTGGGGAGAAGCAGGAGTCAGGACTCCATGGATTTATGCCCAACTGTGAAGGAGAAATAGAGATGAATGTCTGGAGCTGGGGGCAGTTGAGTACAAGGACTCCTGGGTTCTTTTCCCAGATCTGGGAGCGTTCAAGTGAGATACTGGCAGCTAGGACTCCAGGGTTTTGTTCCAGCTTTGGGGGTGGATTGGGGACTAGGGGTTCTGAACAGGAGGGGCTGGAAGAAAGGGCACCTGGGTTGTCTGCCAACTCTGGGAGGGGAGTGGGGTCTGGTGGGTTACAGCTGGGTGCCTGGACACCTGGGATCCCCAGCTCTGGGAGGGGAGTGGCATCTGCAGAGGGGCTGAGAGCCCAGACACCTGGGTTCTCTCCCAGCTGGGAGGGAGTGGGATGGAGGGCATGAGGCCAGGTAGGGCTGGGAGCCAGGACACCTGGACCTTGGCCCCCTCACCTCGCAGCCTTTGATCGCTGAGTGAGGCCTGTAATGGCTGCAGGGCTGGGCCCGGTGACTTTGATCTCTGAAGGGGAAGAACCCAAGAGCTCCCACGTTCCAGCCTTTGATCTCCAGGGACCCCTGGGCCTCTGACCCAAAGTCGGGGGCAGGGCCGGGATGGGTGGAGGGGCAGTAGTGGGGACAGTTGGGCACTGGGAGGTGGCTTCCAGTTGCTAAGGGCCCCGGTTCAGGGCCTGCACATTGTGAGAGGGCTGGAGACCTGTGCCAGCCCCCTGGTCTCAAAACCCTCGTTGCTAGTGGGGGTTACCTAGCAACCCTGGCTGCTAGGGGGGTTCCTAGGGTCATTCAGCTCATAACCCTGGTTAGTAGGGGGTGTTATTAGTGGTCTTTCACCTCATAACCCCGGTTGCTAGGAGGAAGCTTTCAAGGGGGCTTTTACCTCATAAGCCTAGTTGCTAGCAGAGTTTCCAGGGTCTTTCAACTTGTAAGCCTGGTTACTAGGAGGGTTTCCAAGGGTCTTTCACCTCATAACTCTGTTGCTAGGGGCATCTGGAGGTTTTAACCTCATAACCCTTGTTGCTAAGAGGCTCCAGGGAATTCCCCTTGTGACCCCCAGACAGCCGTGAGGGCTCTCCCCTCATGACCCTTGCCACCAAGCAGGCCCCAGAGGTGATGACTTGTGGGGCATCCACCTCATGGCCATCAATCACCTGTAGCCTGGGGCCCTCTGTGTTCAGGGAGGCCTTGAGGATGGTTGTCTCACTCTCCTTGGTCATCCTTCACCTTGATGTTTTGGCCATTGCTCCTCCTCACAAGAGCAGAGGGTTGGTGTGGGCAAAAGGGGTTCAAAAGCCACGTGCCAAGAGACCACCAGTAGCCCCAATCACAGCTGGCGCTGCCTGGGTTGGGAGGTTGTAGTTTGGCTGTATCACGGTGATTGGTTGTAGGTCGGTTGTATCATGGTGTCTGTGACCTGGAGGCACAGACCTGTCCTTTGATGGCTCTGGCCTCCCAGGGGTGTTTGATTCACAGCCTTTGATCATACAGTGGCCCTGGGAGGCTTTCACTTCCTCCCTTTTGATTCCTTTCCTCATTGACCCTCCTTAATGAGCTGGCTGGGCTGGCGTGGGCAGCAGGACTTAATTATCAGCCAATGGGGGTGGTAAGAAAAGCATCCTTGGTCTTTTGGAAAGAAGCCAGATGGGCCGTGGGTTGGTTGAATGGAAGGGAACCTACCACGGTCCAGCTGTGCGCAGATGAGACGGGACCACGTGGCAGCGGGGGTGAAAGAAAAGACCTGGGTGGGGGCTCACGTGATGTCCTTGTCCAGCTTCCCAGCCTGGTGTCCAGACCCAAGCAGGGACAGACGTGAGCTGGACATGACAGCATAGCTGGATGTGACTGCAGGACAGTACTCCGAGATGGGGGACTGATGACCAGAGATGCCAAGAAGATCGAGGTCTTCATTGGTGGATTTGGTAACCCAGCAAGGAGAGAGTTACACTAGGTTTGACTGGGACCTACAGCACTATCCCACCTGTGAGTATACACCTCATTAGCCTGGAGAAAGACCTCAGCTTTGGTGGTTGTGGGTAATTGCAATACAGTCATCAGAGAAGGAAAATATGGGGTGAAGCCTGCATCTGGTCAGAGGGTCAGCCTAGATCGGTGGCTTTCAACCTTTTTTCATTGGTGGACCCCCCAAAAACTTTCAAATGGAGACATGGACCCCTTTGAATTACAAGTGTGAGTATTCACATGCTTTTGACATAGTCTAAGGGGCCCATTTAAGCCACAGTGGTTTTCAACCCCATAGACCACAGTGATTTTCAACCCATGGTCCCTGGACCCCTTAGACATGGTCTAAGCAGTTTGGGGACCACAGACTGAAAACCATTGGACTAGAATGGACCAATGGCGCTCAGCTCCAGGCCCCTCCTTGTTAGACTCCAGCCCTCGCTCTGAAAATCCCAGTTCACTTATGACTATTATTATTGTCATTATTATTATCATCTTCTTTATTGGTTTATAATCATTTGTAATAAATTATTATCAATTGTTACCATTATTATTATTGTCATCACTATTGGCTTCTCATTTATTATTATTTATTAGTAGTATTATCAACAACAGCAACAGCATCATTGGGTCATTAACATTTATTAGCCATTATTATCATGATTATTATCATCATCAGCTTATCATTTATCAATTGCCATCATTGGATTATTAACATTTATTATCAATTATTAGTTTTTAACATTTATTATCAATTATTGTCATTATCAATTATTATAATTTATTATTTGTATTATCATCGTTGTTTTATCACTTGTAATCAATTCCTTTCATTAGTATCAATGCTCAGTTATAAATTGTCATTATCATTGCCTTATCACTTATTAACAATTATCATTGGCTTATTAACCTTTATTATAAATTATTCTTGGTATTATCATCATTTATTATCATTGTTGGCTTATCATTTATTATCAGTTATCATCCTTGGCATATTAACATTTATAATCAATGATTACCATGTTGTTGTTATTATTATTATCATTGGCTTATTAACATTTATTATCAATTATAATAATTCATTATCATCATTATTATCACTGATGGCTTATAATTTATTATCAATTATTATCAATTATTATTATTAGCATTGACTTATCATTTATTATCAGTGGTCATCACTGGCTTATTGATATCTATATGGAACTAGCAAATAGCAGATACAGGTTGCCAAGGGGCAGAAAAGGTCACAAATGTAAATATATCAGCAATGAAATGTCAGTTTGTTCCAAGCAATGAGTTTAAGAGCATAGAATAATTATGATGAGGATAATATCAGGAATTGGAGAAGCGGAGAATATGAGAGTTGGAAGGGACCTCAGGAGGTCACATCTTGTCCAGCCCCTGCTCCAAGCAGGACCAGCCCCAACTACATCATCCCAGCCAAGGCTTTGTTCACCTGGGTCTTTAAAACATCCAAAGACAGAGATGCTGTCACCTCTCTGGAGGAGCTTGTTCCAGTGTTTTATTAGTGAGAGGGTTTTTTTTAATATCCAACCTCAACTTCCCCTGCTGCAACTTGAAACGGTAGCTTCTTGTTCTTTCATCTGCCACCATAGAGAACAGTCCAGCTCCATCCTCTTTACAACCCCACTAGTTGAAGGCTGCTAGTCAATCCTCCCTCAATCTTCTCATTTCCAGATTCAATAAGCCCAGTTCCCTCAGCCTCTCCTCTTACATCATGTGTCCCAGCCCCCGAAACAATTTCATTGGCCTCCACTGGACTCTTTCCCATGTGTCTACAACCTTTCTGCGGTGGGGGGCTCAAAGGTGGACACGCAACTCCAGATATGACCTCACCAGTGCTGAATAGAGGAGAAGAATCACTGCCCTTGATTTGCTCACAACGCTTCTACTCATGCTGGCCAGGATGCACGTTCGTAAATTAAATTGAAATTGGGATCAGAAATGAGGAAGAACTTTCTCATTCTAAGGGGGTTCAGTTCAAGGACAGGCTGCCCAGAGAGGTAGTGGAAAATCCCTCCTGAAGAGCAGGTTGGGATGGGTTTATTCAAGGCTGATCCTGCCTTGAGCAGGAGGTTGGACTAGATGGGACCTTTGGAGGTCCCTTTTACCCCAGCTCTTCTACGATACTAAGAATCATTGACTCATAAGGAAAGTGGGGCTGGAAGGGACCTCCAGCAGTCTCATCTAGTCCAACCCCTGCCTGAAGCAGGATCATCTCCATCTGAATTATCCCAGACAAACCTATCACCTATTGTCTTCCTCAAACTACCATAAATCCTGACATAACATAAGTCATCGCACCCAAACCTGTTGCAGGGAAAGCAGAGGAACTGCAGTCGCCAACATCCTGCTGCTCTAAAGACTGTTTATATACACTCAAGAGACCCCAGCTAGAGGCCGTTTCCCCCACTGCAGAAGAAGGCAACCCCCCCCAGTCCATACCAGTCTGGCCTTGGGGGAAATTCCTTTCTGACCCCAAATCTGATGTCAGTCTGAGCCTGAGTGGAGGGGCAAGGTCCTGCAGCCAAGACCCTCAGGGTCTGAGCCCCAGCAGGAGGATTGGCCCATCCTCAGCTTGGGGGGCAAGGCTGAGGAAAGCCAAAAAAAAACCCTCTAGCAATGGGAAAGGGGGAGAAATTCCTTCCTGGACCCATGTAGCAACCAGTAAAGTCCAGAAACCTCCAACTCTGGGAACAGTAAGCAGAAGTCCACCTAATTGAGATGACCCATGACCCTCAGCTACCATAACACCTTCACTTCCTACTGAGCAGTGATCAGATAAAACAAGAAGCCATGGGCTTAAGAGAACAGCAAGGGGGCTTCGGTGTAGACACAAGGGGCTAGATTCCCAGCAGGTGGTGGGACAGGGGAGGTTTTTAAGTGCAAATTAGGTAAATGAATTAAAGGGCAGAGCTGAGGATTTTCCAAGGAGGGCCTGGAGTCTAATGAAGGGAGCCTGGGGTCCAACAATGGAGTTTTGCATCTAATGAAGGGGTTTTGAGTCTAGCAAAGTGAACTTGGTGTCTAATGAGTGACTTTTGAGCATGTCGAGGGGAGTCCAGACTCTAACAAGGGCTTTTTTTTAGATGATCCAAGGGAGCCTGAAGTCTAACAAAGGGAGTTTGAGTCTAGCAAGGGGAGCCTGGAGTCTAAAAGGGAGCTCCTGGAGCCTATCCAAGGGAGCCTGGAGTCTAACAAGGGGCCTTTGATTCTAAGAAAGGGAGCTGTTGAGTTTCACAAAGGGACCCTGGAACATAATGAGGGAGTTTTGAGTCTAATAAAGGTAGCCTGGAGTGTAACAAAGGAGTTGGAGTCTAATGAGGGGCCTTTGGGCCTAACTAAGGGAGCCTGGAGTAAAAAATGCTGAAGATCAATTGGTCTAAAAGAATTCTTGATATCCCTTTCCAACCTATTTTCAGCAACTTGGGAGTGATGTTGTAGCCGCAAGGATCCTGAAATGATGCAGAAGGCCAGGATATCTTAGGACGATCTCTTTTACTGGACCAACTCAGTCATTGGGATAAAGCCATACCAGCTTTTGTAGGCCCAATGGAGCATGTCTTGTACTCAAAAGCTGGCCTCATGTCATCCCAATGGCAGGGTCATTCCAATCAAAGAGACTGCCCTAAGAAATCCTGTATCATCTCTGTCTCCATCCAAACCATCCTGGACAAACCCAGTTTCTGCATTTGCAGCCAGCTTTCCATCCTTACAAAGCTATTGTATGGCCAACGTGGGGAATGATGGGGCTTTCACACACATCCCCAGTCCCAAAGATGGTATTTCAGTTGTGCTGGTAAATCAAAAACAAACCCCAAACCCCCAAATCTAACATTTTCTATGCGATTTCTTTCCCCAAAAAAGGAAGTTTCCCCCAATATGAAGCCGACTGAATTAAAAACAAATCATTTCAGTGACAAATGCTTTTTAAAAACATTTTTTTTAAACTAAGAGAAGAAAAGCTTTCATATCAGGGAAATATATAGGAAGCATTTCTCATTTTTAGAGTCTGTGTAGGGTGGGTGGAACCAAACAATTGGGTCTGAAGTCTCCAGATGTCCCCAAGGGATTAATTGACTTTTTTCACCCAAAAAGAGGAGGGGAAGGTCTTTTCTGTCCAATGATTTCACCCCATCATAGATGCAACGAACCCAACAATCTCCCAAAATCTAGGAGTAGGATCATAGACAATGAGGGTTGGAAGGAACCTCAAGAGGTCACATCTAGGCCAACCCCCTGCTCCAAGTAGGACCAGCCCCAACAAGGTCACAGCCATCCCATCCCTCAAAACTAGATCTGACCATCCCCAACCAGAAGCCAGGAGATGACTCCTTTCATTGCTAAATTCTCCCTGCCTTCATAAACCTCTCTATATGTGGGTTTCCTGATCTCGGAGCAAGCTGGAGACCCCTTGCATGGCTCCTCCAATGGGCAGTGGTGGTTCAAAGCTGTGGGAGATACTGTATGAATGTGGTCTTGGGGCTGAGCCCTCTGTTCCCATAGCCTATCAGGCCATGGTCCGAGTTAAATCATCAGCTTACCCCTTCTCTTCGCTTTCTGCCCAGCTGGGAGTGTGAGAAACCAGGAAAAAGGAGGAGGGAAAGGATGGGATGAGATCATACCACCTGGGCTCAAACATCTTCCTTCTCATTTGCATATGAGCCTAGCTGATGAGGGGGGAGAGATCCATGCCCTCTGCAGACTCCCCCAACCAAAACTGGGGTCCTGTGGTACGCTCATCCTGAATGGGGTTGAAGGGTGGAGTAGAGCAATAGAATGGGGGAAAAAGCCCAGATTCCTGGGTTCTATCTCAGGGAGGGGAGTGGGAGCTGGGGGTTTGGGGCTGGGGGAGCTGGGAGCCCAGACACCTGGGGTCTATCCCAGTTCTGGGAGAAGACTGGGGTCTGAAGGGTTAGAGTAGGAGGATGGGAGCCCAAACTCCTGGGTCCTATCTCAGGTCTAGCAGAGGAGTAGGGGTGAGAGGGTAAAGGCAGTGGGTATTGGCTGCAGCCCAGGCTGGGGGTGATGACTGGGGTGTACCAATGCTCCTGCTGGGATGAACCCTAGAGGGTCTTGGCTAGGGGGTCTTGCCTTCCACTCAAGGTCAGGCCAATGCCATATTTGGGGTCAGGAAGGAACTTTTCCCCTTGGTCAGATTGGTCTCTCTGACCTCTAAAGGTTCCTTCAACCTCCGCTTCTCTATGATATGATTTAGTGTTCCCTGACTAGAGGTTGGCCAACCTCTTCTTGAACACCCCCCACCCCACCCCAGGCATTGCTACACCTAGTCCATCCCCTGTCAGTGGTTGTCTAACTTCTCCTTGCATATGAGCCAAGCTGATGTGGGGGTGGGCAGGGGGAAAGGTCCATGCCCAGTGATGGAGAGTCCACACCTCCCCTAGGCATAGGCCTCACTTATCTTCCATCAACAGCCACCCAACTCTTGAAGACCTCCAGCAATGGAGACCCCACCACTTCCCCAGGAATTATTTCCCACAGGGGAAATAATGCTGAAAGGAAATCAACATGGGTTCATAGCAGGTAGATCCTGCCTGACTAAACTTTTTTCTTTTTATGACCAGGTCACAAAATGCTTAGACACAGGAGTTGAGGTAGATGTCATCTACCTGGCCTTTAAGAAGGCCTTCGATACAGTATTGCATTCATTCTCATAAATAAACTGACAGGCTGTGATGTAAATGATTACACGGTCAGGTGGGTGGCAAACTGACTTAAGGGTTGCACCCAGGGAATAGTGGTGGACAGGTTGATAGTGACCTAGAAAGATGTGGGCAGTGGAGTCCTGCAAGGCTCAGTTCTTGGACTGGTGCTATTCAATGTCTTCATCAGTGACTTGGACAACGGCATGGAGAGCACCCTGTCCAAGTTCTCAGGTGATACCAAGTTATGGGGCAAAGTTAACACACAAGCAGGTAGAGGACGGATCTGGGTGGATCTGGACAGGTTGGAAAAATGGGTGGAACGAAAAAGGATGCAGTTCAACAAAGACAAGTGCAAAGTGCTGCACCTGGGCAAAAAGAACCGCCAACACACTTCCAGACTGGGGGATGACCTTCTCAGTAACACAGCAGTGGAAAGGGATCTTGGAGTCATAGTTGACTCTAAGATGAAGATGAGTCGTCAATGTGACGAAGTGACCAACAAGGCTAGCCGCACTTTAGCATGCATTACCAGATGCGTGACAGACAGGTCCAGGGAGGTGATGCTTCCCCTCTATGCGGCACTGGTCAGGCTGCAGTTGGAGTACTGCGTCCAGTTTTGGGCACCGTGCTTCAAAAGGGATGTGGAGAATCTTGCGAGGGTCCAGAGGAGGCCACTTGTGGTCAGAGGCCTGCAGGCAAAGCCCTACGAGGAGAGTTGAGGGACCTAGATCTCTTCAGCCTTTAAAAGAGAAGGCTAAGAGGTGATCTTGTGGCTGCCTAGAAATTCATCAGGGGACGGCAGCAAGGAATAGGAGATGCTCTATTTACTAGGGCACCCCTGGAGTAACTGGGAACAATGGCCACAAAGTGACGGAGAGCAGATTTCGGCTGGATGTTAGAAAGAACTTCTTCACAGTCAGGATTGCTAGAATCTGGACTGGGCTCCCAAGGGAGGCGGTGCTCTCCCCTACCTTGGGGGTCTTCAAGAGGAGACTGGACAAGCATCTAGCTGGGGTTATGTGACCCCGACGCTCTTTCCTGCCCATGGCAAGGGGTCTGACTCGGTGACCTGCTCAGATCCCTTCCGACCCAAACATCTATGGATCTAGGAATCTCTTCCCTTTCTCCCTGCTCTAACAGCCAACTTTTCCCTCTCTAAACCTCCTAGGCTGCACATTTCCACCCCAGCTGTGCTGAAGCCAACAACCACTACTGGTGAGGCAGGCAAAATAAATCCCTGATGTCTGTAGCAACAGAAAGGGGTGGGGGGAGGAATCCCTTCCCCCGCTCCCTATGGCAGCTAGCTGAGCCCAGAAACCTGCTGTTAAAGCTTCTGCAAGGGAAGATTTAAGGGCCTCGAAACAAAAGGGGCCTCTCTGGCCACTATCGGCTTCAATCTTATATGCTCAGCAGCCCACGGACAATGCCCCTACCTCGTCATGGAGCTGGCCCTATTCATTCTCACAGGGGTGATTAAGCCAACCTATTCACCCAGGGTAAATAGTGCCCAGTCCCAGGGGGGCAGGGGCAGAACAATGGGGCCAGGTTGTGCTTCCATGCGCCACCACCCTGAAGCCGATGTCCAGGGAGTGAAGGGATGGGCCTTTGCCTTCCTGGGGCCACTGGCTGGGGCAGGGGTCTGTCTTCTCTAGGGTTTACTGGTTGGCTCAAGGGATGAGGGCTTTTCCTGCTGTGGAGCACCAGCCCAATCTGGACCCAATCCAGGGGCACTGGCTGGCCCAGAGTGCAAAGGCCAGCCCCTTCCTGGGGGCACCAACTTCAGCTGAGTCCAAGGTCCCATGAAGCTGAGGGCAGTTCCAATCTGGGGGGTGGAAAGACCCCCAAGCCATTAACATCCAGCATCAGAGTCAGGCCACACTCTCTGTGTGTGGGTGTATGCATGCGTATGTATGTGTGCATGCGTGCACGCATGTGTGGGTGTGGGTGTGAGCGTGCAGGTGTGCATGTGTACTTACATGCATGTGTATACATGTGTGCATAATTGCATGTATGCATATGTGTACATGTATGTATCCATATGTGTGTGAGCACTCACATGTGCATCTGCATGAATGCCTGTGTGTGCAAGTTTGCATAGGCAGGTTGTGTGTGTACATACTTGTGCTTGTGTACACGTGTGGACACGCCTGCCTGCATGTGTGTGTGTGGGTGTGTGCATGCCTGCCTGCATGTGCATGGGTGTGTGTGTACATGGATGTGTGCTTATGGGCATGGGGGGGTGTGCATGTTTGTGTGTATACTTGTGTGCCCATGTGTTCATGTCTGCCTCCATGTGTGTGGGTGGGTGGGTATGTGCACCTGCATGTTTCTGTGTATATGTGTGCATGCACATGTGTGGACATGCATGTACAAGCCTGTGTGCATCAGTCCCTGGGCTAGGACACCTGCATTCTCCCCCAGCTCTGGGAACCTAGTGAGGCCTAGGGGTAAGAGCAGGGCACACTGGGAGCCCGGACGCGGGGGTTCTCTCCCTGCTATGGGAGGGGAGTGGGAGCTGGGGAGATCAGAGTAGCAGGGGAGGCTGAGAGCCAGGATGCCAGAAAGGCCTTGGAGAAGGGTTGTCATGGTTGTAGCCAAGGGACAAACCCTCCAGCAGGATGCCTGGGTTCCTTTCATCCCCGGCTTTCCCAGCCCCGTGCCAGGCACTGACCTCAGGCTTCAGCCCACAGCCTCTCCACTACCCCCAGGGGCCTCAGCCTTGGGCGCCTGGCCAAAGGGAACATGTGATAGTGCTGTGTTGTTCCCGCCTGAGCGCTCGCTTTGTCCCACCGCCGGGATCCCTGCCAAGCCAGACCCTAAAATCCCCGCCCTTCCCTGCAGCCGTTGCGCCCCGGCGTGGAATCCAGCTTCAAGGAGCTTCTTCATGGACCCAGCCCCTAGTTTGCCACTGGGTTGGATTCTTCTCCCCAGCTCACCCCCAGTTCTCTTCTTTCTCCCCCCAAAATAGCCTCTCTCATTGCCCCTTGCTTAGAGCCACAGCTCAGAGAGGACCCAGGAGTCCAGACCAACCCCAACTCCAGGAGGCCAGAAACACCCTGGAGAGGCCAAAAAAGGATCCAGGCGTTTGCTGCTATTGTTACGATGAAGATGGCAGGGGCTCCTGGGTTCCTTCCCAGCTCTGGGAGAGAGAGGAGGGTGGATAAAGCAAAGTGGGGTTGCCAGACACCTGGTTTCTCTCTTGGAAGAGGGAGAGGAGGGTAGATGGAGCAGGGCAGGGTGGCTGGACTAGGCGTCTAGTGAGTTAGAATAGGGAAGATGGGGAGCCTGGATGCCTGGGTTCGCTCCCTGTTCTGAGAGGGGTCTGGGGCTGTGGGATGAGATCGAGGGGTCCCGGACACCTGGGTCCTCTCCAGCTCTGGGAGGGAAGTGGGGTCTGGGAGGTTAGAGCAGGGGAGCTGGAAGCCTGCACACTGGGTCCTCTCCAGCTCTGGGAGGAGAATGGGGACTGGAGGCTGGGAGCCCGGATGCCTGGGTTGTCCCCCCATTCTTAGGGGGGTGCAGGGTCTGGGAGGTGAGAGCAGGGGAGCTGGGAGCCCAGACACCTGAGGTCCCTCCAGCTCTGGGAGGACAATGAGAACAGGGGGCTAGCAGCCCGACACCTGGTTCTTCTCCAAGCCCTGGGAAAGAGGAGGGGGTTCAGGGGATTAAAAGCAGGGCGGGCTGGAATCCACCTCCTTCCTCCTCAAGAAATGGGAGATCTGCAAGAGATTCAGCCAGCTTCAAAAGCTACCAGAGCTGCATTTATGAGCGGGGATGGGGGGTGGGGGCAGGATAACACATTTCAGGGCCTGGCTGTGCCCAGGATGAGGGTTGTACAGCACCTGGCACAACCCCAATCCCAGCTGGAGCAGGGGCTGGCTGTGCCCCAGGGATGTTTGTCCAGCTCCTGGCGTGGCCTCACCTCTTATCTCCACCTCTATCAATGCAGCCATGCGTCGCTGGAAGCTGTGATGAAATCTAGCTCTGCAGGTGTCACCTGAAGCCCTCAGCTATAAAAGCCCTACTCCCATTACGGAGCCCAACCCAGCACTCCAAGCAGGTGAGTCTCACTCTTTTCTGTACAGCTCCAGGCACCGGGGACCAGGAGTCTCCAGTAGGCACCAGGCCAGGGCTATGCAGGAGGTAGGAACCAGTCAAGAGTGGGCTGGTGACTATGGAGAGATGAGAGAGGGTGCATTGAGACCAGACAGGCCCTTTTGGGTCAAGTTCAGGGGCCAGGAGGTCGGAATCTCATCAAGGGATCTGGGTGCGGAGCTCAGAGCTCAAGCTGCCCAAGTTCAGGGGTCCAGAGGTTGGACTTGGGTCATCAGAGATCGAGAGATTGAGGTCCAGCGTCAGAAGTGAAGAGTCCAGGGGTCAGAGATCAAGCCAGCCAAGTTCAGGGATTCAAAGGGTCAAAGTTCAAGAGCCAGAGGTCAAGGGTCCAGGGATCAGAGTTCCAGGGTTTTGTATCTAGGAGTCCAGGGATCAAGACTTCAAGGAATCCAAGTTCAAGGGGTCTAGGGGCCAAAGTTCAAGTGTCCAGTGGTCTCCATAAGCTCAATAATCATGATAATGATTTTATGGCTCTTATCTTTATCCCGATGATTATACATCAGATGTTCTGCTTTTTATTGCTGGTATCATCACAATTATGATGACATATGAAGTGATTCATTTTTATTATTGTTATTAATGTTATTTTATTTTATTAATATTATTATTGCCATTGTTGCTATTATCACCTATTATCAATGGCATGTTCTGAATGTATTATTATTGATATTGCTATTAGTAATAATAATAATGATAATAATTATGGTAATAATAATAAGTATGATAATACTTTCTTCATAATTATGATAATGATGGAGTCCCACCATGAATAATGACTCTTCCCAGTATGAATATGAATCTACGCTGCCTTCTGCCTGGCTTCCAATGGACAGGGCGAGCCACCTCTCCCTGATATTATTGTTTCTGAGATAATTGTTCCCCCTGTCATAAATAACAATAATTAAGATGATGATAATATCAGAAATCATAGACTCATAGAGAATGAGGGTTGAAGAGACCTCAGGAGGTCATATCTAGTCCAACCCCTGCTCCAAACAGGACAAACCCCAACTACATCATCCCAGCCAAGGCTTTGTCTACGTGGGTCTTTAACACCTCCAAGGATGGAGACTCCACCACCTCTTTGGGGAGCCTGTTCTAGTGCTTCACCCCTCTCCTAGTGACAGTTTGTCCTAATATCCAACCTCAATTTCCCTTGCTGCAGCTGGAGCCCATTGCTCCTTGTTCTGTCATCTGCCCCCACTGAGAACAGTCCCGCTCCAGCCTCTTTGCAACCCCCTAGTTGAAGGCTGCTATTCAATCCCAACTCAGTCTTCTCTTCTGCAGACTCTGCAGGTTCAGCCCAATTCCCTCAGCCTCTCCTCATAAGTCCTGTCCCCCAGCCTCCTCACCATTTTTGTTGCCCTCCACTAGACTCTCTCCAATGTGTCCACATCCTTTCTGTAGTGGGGGGCCCAACATTGGACACAGGACTCCAGATATGGCCAAAGTCA
Source organism: Crocodylus siamensis (assembly GCF_052110815.1). Classification (NCBI taxonomy): domain Eukaryota; kingdom Metazoa; phylum Chordata; order Crocodylia; family Crocodylidae; genus Crocodylus; species Crocodylus siamensis. The sequence continues at coordinate 22,599,578 of NC_143400.1, forward strand.
AATAGAAGGGAAGAATCACTTCCATTCATCTGCTGGCAACACTCCTACCCATGCAGCCCAGGATGCTGTTAGCCTTCTCAGCAACAAGGGCACCCTGCTGGGTCCTGTTCAGCTTCTTGTCCACTGTAACCCCCAAGTCCTTTTCTGCAGAGCTGCTGCTATACTGGGGATCTCTGTTTTGCATGTAGTGAATAATATCATTACTGTTATTATTACTATTATTAATTTATTAGTAGTAATATTATTAATGATGAGTATAATAATAGTATACTATAATGTATGGTACAGTAGAGGGGCACCAATACTTTGGTCCGATATGGGATTGGCACTGATATAAAGAAAATTTGATTCTATCGGAAATCAGCCTGCAGCAGCAGATAATTTGGGCGATAAATGCAGCCACAGCACAGCATGCAGGCAGCGAGAAACATAGCCCAGCAGCTTGGAGAGCTACTTGCAGCTGGTAAATCTGTTGTGGTGAAAGGGGAGGAGGAGGGAAAGGGCATGGGGAGCAGATCAACGCCCCCTTCGGTGAGGAAGGGAGTGGGGCTGGGGCTGGGGCTGGGGCTGGGGCGGAAGATACTGCCCAGCTGGGGCAGGACGGGGCGGGCACAGGACAGAGCTACGGCTCATCCAGAGAATATCTGGAGGCGGGGGCAACTTCTGCCGCTCCACACCACTCATCCAGCAGCTCATCTGGTGGCTTTCACCATTGCTCCCACTGCTCATCCAGGGGGGCACAGGGTGGGTATGGCCCGAGATCTGAGCAGGGCAAGGGTGGGTGGGCTACAGCTGCAGGATGGGCCTGGGGGCCGCACTGTGCTGCACTTGGGGTGGGCAGCAGTGGCACTGGGTGGAGGTACAGGGGGGCTACAACAAAATTTGGGGTGGCTGCAGCCCCCCACTGTAGTTTCCCTCCCAGCACTGCCACCACCCACCCTGAGCGCAATGCAGCACAGCCCCCAGCCCTAGCCCACAGTTGCAACCTGCCCTGCCTTGCTCCACACAGATCTGGGGGCACACACCATTCCCCACGCCCTGTGCCTTCCCAGACAAGCGGTGGGAGCAGCAGTGGGAGCCACCAGATGAGCTGCCAGATGAGCAGCACGCAGTGGTAGGAGCTGCCTCCCCATGCTCCCCACACCCCGCAGATGTGTCCTGGCTACATCCCGTGCCTGCCCTGGCTGGGCAGCGCCTACCCCAGCCCCAGCCCCACTCCCTCTGTCCAGGGGGACGTTGATCTGCCCCCCCAACACCCCTTCCCTCCCCCTCCCCTTTCACCACAACACGCTTACCACCTGGACTCAGCTGTATTGGAAATCGAATCAGTAACAGCTGATACACCTCCTTAAAAATCGGCTATTGGTATCAGCCCCCAAAATGTCTATTGATGTACCCCTACAGTATAGTATAGCATAATACAGTATCATATAGTAGGCTAGGATATGTATTATCATTAAATATCATATCATATCCTGATATAATATAATATAATATAATATAATATAATATAATATAATATAATAGTGTTGGGAACACTGTTAATTCCTCACCTTGGGGATCCATGGTCAATGTTGCTATTCACATCAAAGATCACAAGGAGTATTTGTGTTGGGATAATGAATATGCAGGTTGGGAGTGAAGACTCAGTTGTATCAGGGCCTGTATTAATTAATCGGATGGGGAAGCTCTAATGATTGTGACGATTATTGTCAGAACCCCCTCTCCTCTCACAGCAGGTATCCAGGCTCCCAACCACCACAGCCCGCCCCCCCCGCCCCCCCCCCCCAGCTCTAGGAATGAACCCTGGGGTCCAGGCTCCCCACAAGACCCCCTTTGCAGACCCAAGAGGGAACCCAGGAGTCTGGGGTGGGCTGCCAGGGGTGTCACCCCGTTTGCCCGGCCTGGTGGCCCCATGATGATGCCTCTTCTTTGGCCTTTGCCTTCCAGCCATGACGAGGATGATGGGGAAGACACTGGTGCTGTTCTCAGCCATACTGGTGCTCCTGGAAGGTAAGTAGTACACAGGGTGGGGTGTTTGAGGTGGGGGTCTCTGCTCTCCCCATTGCAGGGTCTGAACTGGGGGCTGGGCCATGACAGCCCAGACACCTGGGTTCTCCCCAGCTCTGGGAGAGGGGAGAGGTCCAGGGTTTGGAGCAGGGGGGCCTGGGAGCCCTGACGCCTGGGTTCTCTCCCTGCTCTCCAATAGCTGGAGTTGGGGGGGGGTGTCTGTGTCTCCCTGGGGCTCTGCTTCCCTCTGCTGGCTGCAGTTGGGCTTCATGTATGTGTGCATGTCTGTGTTTGTAGGCAGTCAAGGTTCTTTGGGTAGATCTGATATCTTTTATTAGACCACCTGAGTAGTTGGAAAAACATTCTTAGCAAGCTTTCAGGCACAGTGCATGTGGGTATGTGTCCCCTGGACACCTGGCGGGGGGGTGTCCTGGACCTCTGGGTTGTTTTTGTATGTTGAAGCATATGTGTGTGCATGTGTGTCTGCATGTGAGAGTGCATGTCAGGCGCCTAGGGTAGTGTGCACATGTGTGTAAGCAGACACTCCTGCAGCGGTCATGGCAGGATCTCCAGCCAGGCCTTGTGTCGTCTGGCTGCCTAGAGATGTGTGTGTGTGTACGTGCGTGTGCGCGTGCATCCTTCCGCCCCCACCCCCGAGAGACTTTCCAGGGCCCCATCCCCTCCCTGCTCCCCACCAGCTCCCCCACCTGGGAGCTCTCATCCAGCTGCTGGACCCCAGGCACCTGCCCCCTTCCAAGGAGCCTGGACTGTGCCCTTCCTTCCTCAGCCTCCAATCTCACCTTTCTCCAGCTGAAAGCATAGCCGGGTTGAGGATGGCCCAGCTCCCAGGGCCACTGATGAATCGTGCCGCTGCCTCTCTACAAAATCCACCAGTCTCTTGCCAACCTCTGGCATCTGCAGACTCCATTCCCCTCCCAGGGATGGGAGAGAACCCAGGCATCCAGGCTCTGAGTCCCAGCTCCCCCTGCCCTCATATCCCACCCCCACTCCCCGCCAGAGAACCCAGGCATTCAAGCTCCCAGCACCCCCTGTTCCAGCCCCACAGCCTCAACTCCCCTCCCAGCTTCAGAAGAGAACCCAGGCATCTGGGCTCCCAGTTCCCCCTGCTCCTCCTTAGCTCCCCTCTGCTGAGACCTCTTTCATCTCCCAGTAGCCAACAGAAGACCCATGTCAACACTCCCATGTCTTCTGCCAGCTGTCTTCGTTCCCCCAACAGCCACCTTCTTCCCAGAATGCACTTAACTTGGTAGGAACAAATGCAGTCTTATTCTTCCCTTCCCTCTTCCCTCTCAGGTGGCACCGAGGGCCGGCACGTGGGCCGGGACTTTATCACAGCGTTCATGCAGAACAGCGCCACGTCCAGGGAGCCCAGCTTCCAGCTCTTCATGACTGGCTTCTCCCCAGTCACGAAGGTCAACGTGTCTACCCCCAACGGCACCTTCCACAGCACTGTGGTGGTGGAGCATGGGAAAACAGCCACAGTGCAGCTCCCAACCTTCGTGGAGATGTGGGGCACAGGGAGGTTCAACAAGACCATCCTGGTACAAGCAGACCAAGACGTGGCTGTGTTGGCCGTCAACTACAAGCTCTACACAGTGGACACCACTGTGGTGCAGCCTGTGGGGAGCCTGGGGACAGAGTACTATCTGGTGACACCTAGTGGCAAAGTTGAAGACTCCTACAAGGAGTTTGCTGTCATCGCGGGTCAGGTTCCTGCCACGGTCACTGTCTCCCTGACTGCTCCAGTGACCTTTGAGGAGCAGGTATACAAAGCTGGCGAGACGCTCACCCTTCAGCTCCAGCCCTTCCAAGCCGTCCAGCTCCAGAGCCGGAACGACCTATCTGGGAGCCATGTGGTGTCCTCGCAGCCTGTGGCCATCCTCAGTGGCCACAGCTGCGCCTCCCAGAACAGCCCCTGTGACCACGTGGTAGAGCAGCTCCTACCCGTCCCCAGCTGGGGAAGCTCCTTCGTGGTCCCACCGTTGCCCTTCCAGCGCCGGTATGACGTTGTCTACATTGTTGCAGCCCAGAAGACTCGCATGAGCTACCGTTCCGGGAGGACTCAGCATTGGCGGGACATGGGAGCTGGGCAAGTTCAGAAGCTTGAAATCACCCGGTCCAGAGCCTTGTACATCACCTCCACCACTGGCATCCAGGTCTTATTCTTCTGCACAGGTGGCACCAGCCGGGACATGAAGTTCGACCCCTTCCTCATCACCATCCCACCCATCTCTGACTACTGCCTTTCCTACCACCTGGACGGACTGCAGGGCTTTGAGAACTATGCCCTTGTTGTGACCAAGAGCACGGCCACCAAGGAGGTTGCCTTAGATGGGCACCCACTAGCTGACATCAAGTGGAACGCGGTGTCTAACACAGAGTATTCATGGGCAGAGTATGGCCTGGGGGACAGAGGTGGCTCTCACACCCTGACGCACCCCAATGAACCCTTCATGGCACTGAGCGTCGGGATCTCGTCAGAGTACTCTGGCTATGGCGCAGCAGGGCTCTGCGGGTGCAGTAAGTCCCTTTAGCCTATCTAGAAGTATCACCCAAATAAGGACCACCATTGGCCTGTCTAGGGCAGATACCACGCAACAAGGACCACCGTTGTCCTGTCTGTGGGAGATGTCACCCCAATAAGAACCACTCTTGACCTGTCATGGGGAGTTGTCATCCTAACAGGGACCACCATTGTCCTGTCTAGGGGAAGAATCACCCCAATAAGGACTGCCATTGACCTGTCTAGGGAAGATACCACCCAACAGGGATCACTGTTGGCCTGTCTAGGGGAGGTGTCACCCCAGTAAAGACCCCTAGGTAAGGAATCATCCCAATAAGGACCACCATTGACCTGTCTAGGGGAGAGACCAACCTACAGGGACCAGCGCTGTCCCATCTAGTGGAAGTACCAGCTCACAACAGCCACCATTGTGCTGTCTAGGGGAGGTACCAGATCACAGGGGTCACCTTTGACCTGTCTGGTGGAAGTATCAGCCCAACAGGGTCCACTGTTGACCTGTCTAGGGGAGGTACAAGTCCACAGTGACCATCGTTGTCCTCTCTAAGGGAAATACCATCCAACAGGGACCCCCCATTGTTCTGTTCAGTGGAGGTACCACCCAACAGGGACCACTGTTGTCACAACTAGCAGAGGTACCAGCTCACAACAACCACCCTTCTCCTGTCTAGCGGTGCTACTGCCATCCCACAGGAACTACCATTGTCCTATCTAATGGTGGTTTCACTCCACAACAATTGCCATTAGCAATGCACACACCATTGCCCTGTCTAGCAAAGGTGTCACACCACCATTTTTGTGTGTAGATAAAATAACACTTCACAAGAACCACAGTTTTCCAGTCTACCTGAGGTACCACATGACAACAACCACCATTTTCCTGTCTAGTTGAGGCGCGACCACCCCACAGGTCCCCCCCATGTCCCATCCTAAACCATCTAATCTCCTGTCCCTTGAGGGGGGTCTCATGTATGGTGTGTTTCCACCCCCTATGACCTTGCATCCATAGCTCAGCAGCACAACCATACTCTAGTAGACATAAGTGTCATGACATGACCAGAGCACAGCCAGAATAGTCCTCCATTACTCTGGCAATAATCAGCTCCTCATTAGGAATTGTCCCTCATCCTCCTTTAAGCTGGGTGTGGGGGCTTCTCGCCCCCACACCGGGCTACATGCTAGTGGTTTCACAGCCACCGTCTTTGCTTAACCTGCCACCACCATGTTCTTTTATAGGCAACCCCATTTCCTGTAGCAACACCACATGCCGGAAGATGGAAACGTGCCAGGCCGTGGACTGCCGCCCTGTATGTGTGCCCACCTCTGGGGCCTCCTGTCAGGCATGGGGGGCATCAAGGTACCACACCTTTGATGGGCAGGATTTCGAGTTTGGTGGCACCTGCACCTACTCCATCACCAAGACCTGCGGCCCAGACAAGACACTGCCAGCTTTCACTGTTGAGGCCAAGAGCAAACAACGGGGCAATACACAGTCTACCTATGTCAGCAAAGTGACCATCCAGGTCTATGGGATCACCCTCTCCGTGGTCCAGGCTGAAGATGGGTTTGTGAGGGTAAGAAAGCGCTTGGTTTTTTCAATTCCCTTCTTAACATTGCCCAACATTTTATTGTAGTGGTAGAGTGTTGTTGTAGCCAGGATGGTCCAGAACTGATGTGAGAAGCAAGGAGTTTTTTACTGGCCCAACTATATACCTGGGATAAAGTCAGATAAGCTTTTACATGGAAGACCTTCTTCCTCCAGTCTCCAATTCTATGAAACAAAGAGACCTGAGGAAGGACGTCCAACATTCGAAAGCTTGTCTGACTTTATCCCAGCTACAGAGTTGGTCCAATAAAAAAGATGACCCTAAGAAATCCTTGCCTCTCAGAACACTTGATTGGCTCTTTGCATACAGAGCTGATGTTTTTGGAGAGCCATTCAATCTCTGGTTGTACTAGATGGTCTCTTGAGATCTCTTCCAGCTTTCCTTCTCCATCATCTGTGCTTACTGAGTGCAGGAGCTCTCAACAACAATTTCAAGGTCTCTTTTCAGAGTCATCAGTGCTAGTTCAGAACCCAGCCTCATATCAGTACACAGTGATATTTGTTGCATCTCTTTCTCCTCCCCAAAATGGGATTGCAAGTTGTAATGTAACCCAAGACATCCCAAAGTTTTAACCAGGCCTAGCAAGCTAGAGCCAATCACTGCCAGTCGACATCGCCCATCCCTTGAGTTGAGGATGATCTCTACTGCAGCTCATTGGTAGGTTTAGAGTCCAATCTTTGAGCCACAGATCCGTCCACAGATGTTGCAAGTCTTTCCGCAAAGAATAGTAGGCCAAAGACTGGGATTCTTCTCCCTTTTTTTCCTCTGCTCTCTCTTCTCTGCTTTGAGAGTGAGACGCTTTACCCTGAAATAGGGTACCACTTCGTTGAGGTTGTAGTGCCACTGGAGTTGGTTGGCAACCAGTTCCTCCCAGCTCTTGATGTCAGCATCCTATTCTATTTTCTTGAGGTATTGGCATCTGTTTTCTCGAGGTACACTGATAATCTCAACTTCTCTGATCCAACAGGGCCTCTCTTCATCAAAACAATGAGCTCAGTCATGAGCTAATCCAGGCTTTTGAAAAGAGGGGTGTATATAACACAGCCAGGAGGGGATTTAGGGTGCCTCCCTAAAAAAAAAAGCAGAGAGGGTTGTTAACCCCGGTGGAGTGGAGAGATTAGAAGGATTCAAGGTGGTGACAATGAGTCATGTAGGCTGCCTTGCTACTGGTCCCCTTTCATTCCCACTCCATCCAGACTTTACAAGCAACTGCTGGGAGAAGCAACAGCATTTCAATTCAGGCAGCACTGATGGAGTCAATTGACTATATGACTGTAAACCCAATTAGGTGGGAATGCCCTCCTGGACCTTGTCCTGGCCACAGGTGAGGGGACTCCAGGTCCTCGACCACCTGGGCAATAGCGATCATCGCCTGCTGGGATTCACCATCCAGCGCAGGGTATCAAGGGCCTGCAGCAAAGCAGTAGCCCTGGACTTCAAGAGGGCCAACTTCAATGAGTTTAGGAGATTGGTAGGGGAGGCACTGGGGTCCTGGAAGGCAGGGGAACTGGGTGCCCAAGATGAGTGATCATTCGTTAAGGAGATAATACTCAGAGCCCAAGGGGTGACAATCCCAATGAAAAGCAAAGGGGACAAGAGTGCCTCCTGGCTCACCAAGGGCATTTGGGAATGCCTGATTGCCAAAAAGGAGGCGTACACCTAGTGCAAGGGAGGGGCTATCACCAAAGAGGAGTATACCTCTACCGCTCAGGTCTGTAGGGGGGCTGTTAGGAAAGCTAAGGCAGATACGGAGCTAGGGCTAGCATCAAGGATCAAAGATAACAAAAAGTCCTTTTTTAAATACATAGGGAGAATGAAGAAGGCCCTGGGTAATGTGGGGCCCCTGCAAGATATGCTTGGCGATCTGGTGGTTGCACCAGAGGAGAAAGCAGACCTCTTTAACAATTTCTTTGCCTCCATTTTCTTGTGGAGGGACTGAGACTCTGCTACTGAGATTCAGGATGGACTCAGGAGAAACTCTGCCAGCCCTAGGGTCAGGGAGGGCCGAGTTAGGGAACTTCTGGAGCGGCTGGACGTGTTTAGATCAGCAGGTCCAGACGCTCTCCACCCCAGGGTGCTGAGGGAATTGTCGGGGTTATCGAGGGGCCCCTGGCACGGCTTTACAAGCACTCGTGATGCTCAGGCCAGGTGCCGTGTGACTGGAAGAAGGCCAGCGTGGTCCCCATCTTTAAAAAAGGGAAGAGGGAGGACCCGGGCAACTATAGGCCCATTAGTCTTACTTCAATCTTGGGGAAGCTTTTTGAGAAGATCATCAAGGAGCACATCTGTGATGGGCCGGCAGCAGGGATGATGCTCAAGGGCAACCAGCACGGTTTCATTAGGGACAGGTCCTGTCAGACCAACCTGATTGCCTTCTATGATCATAGATTTTCATAGACATTAGGGCTGGAAGGGACCTTGGGAGATCATCGAGTCCAGCCCCCTGCCCAAAGGGCAGGAAGTCAGCTGGGGTCATAGGATCCCAGCAAGATAAGCATCCAATTTACTCTTGAAGGTGTTCAATGTAGGTGCTTGAACCACCTCCGCTGGCAGACTGTTCCAGACCTTGGGGGCTCGGACAGTAAAGAAATTCTTCCTTATGTCCAGCCTGAAACGGTCTTGCAGGAGTTTGTGACCGTTCACAAAATCATTGGACGCAGGTGTCAGGGTGGACGTAGTCTTTCTGGACTTCAGAAAGGCCTTCGACACTGTCTCCCACCCCATTCTCATTAAAATGCTAGGCATCTGTGGCATTGATGCCTGCACAGTCAGATGGATCGCAGATTAGCTGAGGGGTTGTACTCAGAGAGTGGTGGTGGATGGGTCATATTCAACCTGGAGGAAGGTGGGCAGTGGAGTCCCCCAGGGCTGGGTCCTCAGGCCCGCACTGTTTAATTTCTTTATTAGCAACTTGGATGACGGGGTGAAAAGCACCCTGTTTAAATTCACAAACGACACCAAGATTTGGTGTGAGGTGAGCACGCTAGAAGGGAAGGACAGATTACAGCGGGACCTGGACAGGTGACAGGGGTGGGCAAATGAAAATAGGATGGGATTCAATACTGACAAGTGCAGGGGGCTGCACTTGGGCAGTAGGAACCAGCAGCAGACCTACAGGCCGGGGAACTCCCTACTCGAAAGCACGGTGGCAGAAAGAGATCTTGGGAGTCATTATTGACTCCAGGATGAACGTGGGCCGACAATGCGAGGACACGGTCAGTAGGGCTAACGTACCTTGTGCATCCACAGATGTATCTCGAGCAGGTCCAGGGAGGTGATCCTCCCCCTCTGTGCGGCACTGGTCAGGCCGCAGCTGGAGTACTGCGTCCGGTTCTGGGCGCCGCACTTCAGGAGGGATGTGGACAACATGAAGAGGGTCCAGAGGAGGCCACTCGCATGAGCGGGGGCAGCAGGGCAGGCCCTATGAGGAGAGGCGACAGGATCTGAACCTGTTCAGCCTCCACAAGAGAAGGCTGAGGGGGACCTAGTGGCTGTCTATAAATTTACCAGGAGGGACCAGCGGGGTTTGGGAGAGACCTTGTTTCCCCAAGTGCCTCCTGGAGTAAGAAGAAATAACAGCCATAAGTTGCTACAGTGTAGGTTTAGACTAGATATCAGGAGGCGCGACTTCACAGTCAGGGCGGTGAGGATCTGGAACTGACTTCCAAGAGAAGTGGTGCTGGCTCCTGCCCTGGGGGTCTGTAGGAGGAGGCTGGACGTTTACCTGGCTGGGGTCATTTAAGCCCAGTTTTCTCTCCTGCGCAGGGCAGGGGGTCAGATTAGAAGATCTACAAGGTCCCTTCTGACCCTACTTCTATGAATCTATAACTATTGGAGTGTGCATTCAATTGCTATATTACATATATAATGCTTTTTTTAAAAACCCCAACAAACTAGTTAAAAAATAGTCATAGAATCAAAGAGAAGTGGGGCTAGAAGGGACATCCAGAGGTAACATCTAGTCCAACCCCCTGCCTAAAGCAGGATCAGCCCTGTCCAAACCATCCCAGACATATCTGTTCTCTGACTTCTTAGCAGATCTATACAAGCAAACCTGATGCAACCAATGCTGGGGGTGGGGACTGGGCTGTGCCAATGCTTCTGCTGAGACTTAAAGACTGAGTCAGGGTTAGACAGATTTGGGATCAGGAAGAAATTTTATGACCTGGTCAGCCTGATATGGACTTGGGGGGGTGTTGCCTTCCTTGGTAGTGGAGCATGGCCTCTACCTGGGATCTCTTGAGCATCTATTAACAACCTTTTCCAGCAGCAGGATATTGGCTGCCATGGTCCCCCTGCTTTCTCTATGGTAGGGTTAGGTGTGACGTCTGCTGTCATGTCAGGGTTGACAGTAACTTTACAAAGAGGTGAGATGCTGAATGTGTCTGGGAAGGTTTGGACAGTGCTGATCCTGCCTCAGGCAGGGGTTGGACTAGATGTGACCTCTGGAGGCCCCTTCCAGACCTGCTTCTCTATAAAATCATAGAATCACAGAAAATGAGGGTTGGAAGGGACCCCAGGAGGTCATATCTAGTCTAACCCCCTGCTCAAAGCAGGACCAGCCCAAACTGCATCATCCCAGTCAAGGCTTTGTTGAGCCCTATGACTCTAATCATTATGATGGAGTAGGATGGAGAGGTGGGAAAACGTCCTTGGATGCTGACTGCAACCTTTTGGCCTGCAGGTGAATAATGAGAGCGTCTCCCTCCCTGTCACCCTTCACGGAGGCAAGGTATGGGCGTACGAGAATGGGGCCTCCGTGGTCATTGTGACTGACTTCTCTCTAAGAGTCTACTATGACTGGGATGGCATCTTGGTCGTCAACATCTCCAGCAGCTTTGCTGAAAGCCTGTGTGGCCTGTGCGGGAACTACAATGGGAACCCCAAGGATGACTTCACCACCCTGGCTGGCACCCTAGCTGTAAGCTCCAGTGAGTTCGGGAAGAGCTGGAAAGTACCAGACGGAGACCTCTTTTGCTGGGATGAATGCCAGGGGGACTGTCAGTTGTGCCCCCCAGACCTGGCCAGCAAATACCAGGCTGAATCCTTCTGCGGTTGGCTCACTAAAGAGACAGACAGTCCTTTCAGCCAGTGTCAGCCTGTCATCGACCCACACCCCTATGTGGATGCCTGTGTCATCAGCATGTGCCAGCAAAACGGTCACCAGGAGGCACTGTGCCAGGCACTGAAGAACTACACCGATGCCTGCCAAAGACAGGGGATCCCAGCCACTGACTGGCGGACACCCACAGCCTGCCGTGAGTCTGTTTGGCATGGGGAGATGTGTGATATAGTCCTGGGGTATGGAAGGGATGGGGAGATGGGAAACATGGTATGCATGGAAGAACGTAGGATCATAGGGATGGAATGGACTCCACCTAGTCGAGATGTGAGCAAAGTGGGGTCAGGAGGAGGGAATAAACCAATGGGAAGACATCTGGGGTGGTGGAATCTTCTCCCCTGGGGACCGTATTGCTAGGGCTGCATCCAACTAGCTCAGGAGGAGACTGGTGAAATGGTCTTCCCATGAATAGGATGGGAGCTCTAGGGGTGCCAAGACAGGCAGATGGGAGCAGCAGCTAGGAACTTTTAGGTCCCCAAATCAGGTAAAAAAAACCCCTCCACCTCCTCTCAGCATCTTCCCCCTTCCTTTCCATGCTGTCACCTTTACATTCCCCCTTCCACTTCCTGCCATGGATGCCCCAAAATCAATACCTGCCCTGTTTCAGCTGGGGTATGCAGGGAGCCAGGCTCAGCTGGGGACAGCAGCAGCACATGGTTGGGGAACGTGGAGAATCTTAACTGCTTTGGGGAATTAAAGAAGTCCCCAGATGCTGCTCCCATAGCATGGTACAGAAGGCATGGGGAGTCCACTGCTGGATCACCCCTAGGTGGGTTGGACCAGGAGATGTGCCCTGGTGGACTGGGGCACTCTCCTCTCCTGACCCACACTGTCCCATCCCTCCCACAGCCCTGGCCTGCCCCGAAGACAGGCAATACAAGTTCTGTAGCTCCGCCTGCCCCGCGACCTGCGACAACCTGCTGGCCCCAACGAACTGCTCCCTGCCCTGTGTGGAGACCTGCGAGTGTCGGGAGGGCTTTGTGCTGGATGCTGAGAAGTGCGTGCCCAAGGGCCCCTGTGGCTGTGAGTTTGAGGGGCACATCTATTCCCCTAGGGAGAAGTTCTGGGGGGACCGAGCCTGCAGCAGGTGGTGCCTCTGCAACCCTCAAACCGGGCACGCCGACTGCCAGGAGGTGAGCTGCAAAACTGGGGAGGAGTGCCGGGTGGAGAAGGGAATCCAAGGATGCTATCCCGCCAACTACACCTCCTGCACGTCCATCGGGGACCCGCACTACATCACCTTTGATGGGAAGAGGTTCGACTTCCAAGGCAGCTGTCTGTATCAGCTTGCTGGGCTGTGCAAGAAGCCCAGAGACCTGGTGGACTTCCAAGTCTTGGTCCAGAATGACAACCGAGGCCTCACGACTGTGTCCTTCACCAGAGTGGTGGAGGTCAGAGTCCACGGGATCAACATCACCATCAGCCGGGAGCATCCAGGACGGGTCTTGGTGAGTTCAACCATCTCTCTGTTCTCAGTCATTGTCTCATTGTCTCAGTGTCCCAGAGTTGTCTCTTCCTGGTTTCAGCCATCACCCCATCTACTTAGATTCATAGAAGTAGGGTCAGAAGGGACCTTGTAGATCTTCTAGTCTGACCCCTGCCCTGGGCAGGAGAGAAAACTTGGGTCAAATCACCCCATCCAGATAAACATCTAGCCTCCTCTTAAAGACCCCCAAGGTAGGAGCAAGCACCACTTCCCTTGGAAGTTGGTTCCAGATCCTAGCTGCCCTGACCATGAAGTAGTGCCTTCGGATGTCTAGTCTAAACCTACTCTCTAACAACTTATGGCCGTTATTCCTTGTTACTTCGGGAGGCGCTGGGGGAAACAAGGTCTCTCCCAAACCCCGCTGTTCCCCCCAGTAAGTTTATAGCTGGCCACCAGGTCCCCCCTCAGCCTTCTTTTGCAAAGGCTGAACAGGTTAAGGTCCTGTAGACTCTCCTCATAGGGTCTGCCCTGCTGTCCCCGGATCATGCTCTCATCTTCCTTCTTCACTTGTCAGCATGTCCTTTCTTCCTTTGACCTATATCTAGAGCAGAGCTGAAAGGGATAAGAGGAGGGATTTTCCAACCAAAAGAGGCTAAAGTTTTTCTACAGCAGCAGGACTTTGGCCGCTGTGGTCCACCTGCTTTACCTGGGGCAGGTTTGGGTGTGAGGCCTAGGGTTATGTCAGGGTTGCTGATAGTTTTACAAAGAGGCTGGATGTTGGACATGTCTGGAATGGGTTGGATGGGGCTGGTCCTGCCTCAAGCAGAAGGTTGGACTGGATGTGACCTCTGGACATCCCTTCCAGCCCTCCTTCTCCGTGACTCTTGACTATGACTCCATGACCTTTGGAGGTCCCTTCCAGCCCCACTTCTCTATGACTATGACTCTGTGACTGCTGAAGATTCCTACCAGCCCTTCATCTTTGTGACCTCTGGAGGTCCCTCCCAGGCCTACTTTTCTCTGATTATGACTCTATGACCTCTGGAGGTCCCTTCTAGCCCTACATCTCTATGACCTCTGGAGGTCTCATCCAGCCCTGCTTCTCTGTGACTAGGACTGTATGATCCATGAAGGTCTCTTCAGATTTATAAAACAATCAAAAATATTTATAATGGATTTATAAGAGGAAAAAAAATTGTCAACCCAACTTATATTTTGATTTATAAGACAAAAGAAAGTCAATTTCAATGTGGAGCAGGGATTGGTGGGGCAGGGCAACCACACCACTGCCACCCCACAACCCCCCGATCCCACCCCAGCAGTGGCTGCATTTTATTGCTGATGCCCACTGCCAATCTCTGACCCGTCCTAGGTGAATGGCCTGCTGACCCACCTGCCCTACAGCACTGCTGGGAGCCAAGTGGCCGCTTTCAGGAGGGGCCAAGAAGCCACAGTCCACACTGACTTTGGCCTCATTGTTGCCTTCGACTGGCAGAGCCAGGTAGTGGTCACCCTGCCCAGCACCTACGCAGGCACTGTGTGTGGCCTCTGTGGTAACTTCAATGGGGACGAGGGCGATGACCTGCTCATGAAGGATGGCAAGGCAGCCCCAAGCCCCACAGCCTTTGGACAGAGCTGGAGGGCAGAGGCGACGCCAGGGTGCGCTGAGCCCGATGCACCACAATGCTCCCACTTCTTAGCCATTGAAAGGAAGCAGAAGCGGTCACTTATGGAGTGTGGGATGATTCGCAACCCAGCTGGGCCCTTCCGCGCCTGTCACGGCACAGTGGACCCCCAAGGCTACTTCCAGGACTGTGTGTATGACTACTGCTTCTACCGGGGACACCAGGGCATCGTGTGCCAGCTCGTGGCTGCCTATGCCACTGCCTGCCAGGCTGCCGGGGTGGCTGTGGAGGCCTGGAGATCCAAGACCTTCTGCAGTGAGTGTCTCCAATCAGGTCTCTCCTAATAGGATCAGAGTATCCCCACAAAGGGGAAAAGAGTTGGTGTCATGTTCAGTCCAGCTTGGCATCTCTGGGTGGGTTGGGATCAAAAGATTTTGAGTCAAGAGGGGCCAGGAGCCTGGATGCCTGGGTTCTCTCCCCAGCTCTGGGAATTCAGTGGGGGTCGGGGGTGTTAGGGCAGCGGGGGTCTGGAAGTCCGGACGCCTGGGTTCTCTTTCCACATCTGGGAGTGACAGCAAATGGGGTACGGCGTGGGAACCCAGACACCTGGCTTCTCTCCCCAGCTCTGGGAGCAGGGAGTGAAAGCTCATGGGTTAGAGCAGAGGGGCTAGGAGACAGGATCTCTGGGTTCTATTTCCATCCCTGTCCTATGCCTCCAACCTATCTGCTGCTCTGCTTTCTGCTCCCTGTGCTCCCAGCCCCACCTGCAGTTCGGCTTTCCACTCTCTGCCCCATCCACTGCTCTTCTTTCTGGCCCCTGCTCTGTACTCCCTGCCCCATTTGGTGCTCTTCTTTCTACCCCCTGTCCAGCTGCTGCTCTGCTTTCTGCTCTTGCCTCATTGGCTGCTCTGCTTTCTACTCCCAACCCTGTACTCTCGGCCCTGTTTGATGCCCTTCTTTCTGCTCCCTGCCCTGCACTCCAGGCCCAATCTGCTACCCTGCTTTTTGCTCCATGCTGCATCGGCTGCTCTGCTTGTCCTCATGTCCCCTCTTGCCTTCCCCCACAGACCTCCCTTGCCCCCGTGACACCCACTACGAGTTGTGCGGCCCCGGCTGCCCGGCCACCTGCTATAACCCCTCCTCTCCAGCCACGTGTGATGCACTATGTGCTGAAGGCTGCTTCTGTGATGCTGGCTACATTCTGAGTGGGGACCGGTGCGTGCCAGCTGGGGAGTGTGGCTGTGTCCACCAGGACCGTTACTACAACCAAGGGGAGATCTTCTACACCGATGCCTCCTGTCAGGAGAGATGTCGGTGCCAAGCCAACGGGACAGTAATGTGCCAGCCAGCCACATGTGGAGCCAGTGAGGAGTGCCGTGTGGAGCAGGGCATGTTAGGCTGCCACCCCACACGCCAAGGCAGCTGCGTGGTCACAGGTAGCTCCCACTACATCTCCTTCGATGGCCGGGCCTACGATCTCCAGGGCTCCTGCGCCTACATCCTGGCCCAAGACTGCGGTGAGGACCAGGGGCCAGGGAACTTCTCGGTGGTGGTGGAGACCAGCAGGTCCAGGGAGGGCAGCATGGCCATGGCCAGGGCAGTGGTAGTCTCAGCCTGTGGCCACACCGTGGCCCTGGAGAGAGGCATGCCCTGGAACGTCACGGTGAGTCCTCCCAGCATGAGCCTGGGTTTTGCTGGTGGTGGGTCCTGGGCCCAGACCATGGCTCTTAACCTTCTTAGAGGCCAGATTTCCCTTGTTAGAGTCTGTAACCCCTCGTTAGAGTCCAGGGCCCCCTCATTAAACTCTAGACTTCTTTTTAGGCCCCAGGGACTCCTCCCCACCCCCACCCCCAGCCCATTAGACTTCATAACCCTTTCCTGGGCTCCAGGTCCCAACTTGTTAGACTCCAGGTACTCCCTAATTAGATCCCAGATGTCCCTTGTTAGGCCCCATCCTCCCTTGTTAGACTCCAGAACTACTCATTAGAGCCCAGACTTCCCTCATTAAACTCCAGGTTAATCAGGCACTGATTAAATGACACTTCCACTCCTTCCCCCCAACCCCACTTGCTGGACTTCAGGCTTCCCCTCGTTAGGCTCCAGATACCCCCTCATTAGACTCCATGTGTCACCTTGTTGTCCCACCAGACTTGGGTTGTGAAACAGCAGATCTGCTGGGCTTGTATGTGTCACAGATGTCTGGGTTTTGAGTGTGTGTGTGTGTGTGTGTGTGTTGCATGAGAAGGGGACACCTGGGTTCTGCATGTGTATGTCTGTGTCTGACATGGATGACTGGAGTGTGCATGTGTGTTTGTGTGTGTGTGGGAGTCAAATCCTGGGTTAGGTGTATGCAAGTACACACACATGTTTGTGGCCTGGATTCTATGCGTGTGTGCATGTGTGCACATGTGCATGTCCCTGATGCCTGGGTTGTATGTTTGTGAACATGTTTACATGTGTGTCCTGAATGCCTGGGGGGGGGTGCATGTGTGTGTGCATGTGCACTCATTCCGACACCTGAGTTGTGAGTGTGTGGGCATGTTTGGGCGTGCATGTGTGTCCCAGATGCTTGGGGGGGAAGGGGAAGGGGAAGGGGGAGGGAGAGAGAAAGAGAGAGCAGGCCCCAGCTAGTGATTTCCACACAGCTGATGAACTTCTCTGCCATTTCCCCAGGTGGACAGAGAACTCTACACCCTGCCCCTGGCTCTGGCTGATGGGAAACTTTGGGCCAACCAGGAAGGGAACAACATCATTATCCAGGCTGCCTCCGGCCTCCAAGTCCTCTATGACACCTCCTCCTATGTCCTGGTGACTGTCCCCAGCACCTACCAGGGCCGCTTGTGTGGCTTGTGTGGCAATTACAACGGGGACGAGAGCGACGACTTCCTGCTGCCCACTGGGAAGGGCACCCAGAACGTGGATGAATTTGGGGCCTCCTGGAAGGTTGCAACAGACGGTGTCACATGCTCCGACACCTGTGGAGACCAATGCCCCATCTGCGATGAAACCAAAATGGCACCCTACCTGGATGACACCTCCTGTGGGCTCATCCAAGCCACAACCGGCCCCTTTGCCAGCTGCCACTCGCTGGTCAACCCCAACCACTACTTCAACCACTGCATCCATGATATGTGTGTGGCCAAGGGGACCCAGGAGACCCTCTGCCAGAGCCTCCAAGCCTATGCAGCTGCCTGCCAGGCCGTCGGAGCGCAGATCAGAGCCTGGAGATCCTCCACGTTCTGCCGTAAGTTTTCAGAGATGCCTACAGCCATCACCTTTGCATAGACTCAGAGAAAAGCCAGGCTGGAAGGGACCCGTGGAGATCATGTCCCTGCTCCAGGCATGATAGGCTCCATCAAAACCATCAATCCCATTGCCTAAAAGCCCCCTAACCTGCCCCAGGTGAAGCCAGGGGACCAGGGCTGGCAGTATCCAGCTGCTATGGGTGAGCTGGTGGGGTGTTCAATGCCAGGCAGAAGCCATGCCTCCTGCTACAAAGGCAAAGTTCCCCCAGTCCATACCAGTCTGAATCAGAACCTCCTGGACCTCAGTGCTGGAGGACACTAGGGACAGGAACAGATCCCAGCTCACTCTCACCTCCAGCCTCCGCTCCCTGCCACCATGTGACACAGGCCTATTTGTCATCCTCTGGGGCATGGGCCTAGGCTCACCATGTAACCAGATGAGGAGGCTGCAGAAAAGGATGGCAATTGATTACTGGGGACAAATCGTAAAAAAAAGGCACAGGAGTGGAGGTCAAAGGTTCAGAAACAAGGGACACGTTGCATCTACACATGCACTTTAATGTGCATTAATGTATTTTAATGCTCATTAAAGTATCACTAAAAAAAACCCATGCTATTTAGTTAACATGCATTAAAATAAGCTAAAGTGCATTGTGTCACTTAAAAACCATGGGCATTTTTACATGTGCTGCAGGACATGGCGCCAGGTCCTTTAATTAGCAAGCTGTGCTAATTAAAAGTGTCCACATGTTACGTGTATCACATTCCTGGGCTGAAAAAATGGTGGTGGTGCACTTTGAACTAAAGCTTATGAGACATGTTTTATTTCAAAATGCCCTACTGCTGTTTTGTCAGTGCGGAGACGTGCAGTGATGCTGATACATGTGACATGGGAGTCTGCTCTGACACACTAGAATTGCACTTCTCACATGTATATAGGAGCCCCGTGCTCTTTAGTTAATGTACATTAAGACAAGCTGATGTACATTAACACAATGGAAATACTAGATTTCATGTGTATTAACTAGAGGGAATTAAAACACATGTAGATATGAAGAGTGCCAAGGGGTGAACACCGAGCAGAGCACACCAGACAGCACCCACTGGCTCCTGAATGAGTCCATGGAGCCAGTGGACACTGTCCAGTGATACTCTCCCCGGAGACAGGAATGAAGTAAGGTGAGAAAAATGTCCCTACAGTCCTCAAGGACACTCCTGGCTAGGGCCTCCTTTCTGGTATATAGCCAGCTTGTCCAGAGCCAGGAGGTTGACCAGGAAGTCCTGGGCCTTGGTGGGGCCACAGGTGGGAAGTGCATAAATGAAGAAATGAGGGGAACAGTGGAGGTTCTGGGGGAAGCAGT
This sequence comes from Crocodylus siamensis, assembly GCF_052110815.1. Lineage (NCBI taxonomy): Eukaryota > Metazoa > Chordata > Crocodylia > Crocodylidae > Crocodylus > Crocodylus siamensis. Next base: position 22,618,516 of record NC_143400.1, read on the forward strand.
GCAGGGGCTGCCAGGTAGGTGTGCACCAGCATCCGCCTCTGCTCTCAAAAGGGGCAGGTGTCGGGGCATCTGTGAACTGCTCCAGATACACACCCGTAGCAATGGCTCTGTGGAGCAGCTGCCAGCTGAGGTCCCTGGGGGCTCACGGGATCAGGGTGGAGTACAGACTTCTCCACCCAGGACCCTCACCTGCAGTGTCCCACCGCTTCCACGTGACAGGAGACCAGGGCATGATGGACCTAGGGTCCCATCCAGGACAGGGCCACTCTTCTGTTCTGATGTGGGAGGTAGATCAGAGCCTGGAGGGTCCTAAAAGAGTAGGAGCAGGGACTTGGGGTCAGACAGGAGCAAGGCAGAGGGCAAAGGAGCACTAAGTTAATGTGCATTAAGACAAGCTAATGTGCATTTACACAATGGAGGATGCATCTGCACGTGTACTTTAATGTGCATTAGCCTATTTTAATGTGTATTAAAACATCACCAAAAAACGTGCTCCTTAGCTAATGCACATTAAAATAGGCTAATGTGCATTTTTCTAGTACCTCACAATGGAGGTACTAGATTTAATGTGCATTACCTAAGTGCATTAATTGAACTTATAGATGCACCCAGAGATAATAGATTTAATATACATTAACTAAAGCACGTGTAGACACCAAGGAAGTGGGAGAGGTTTGAGAGCCCTCCTATCAGGGGCTCGATAGGTCCCCCGGGGTCACCCAATTCCTTATGAAGCTCCTCAAAGGAGCCACCAGGTCTGAGCAGGGCTGAGGTCCCAGCCACCTTGGGTTCAAATCAAGGTCCAAACAAGGCTGCCCCAATGTCAACTGACCTCCTTGCACCCCCCCGAACCGCTGGTGCTTCTTGCTCCACCCCCAGCTGTGTGCGGTGGTCACGCACCTCTGCTTGTCCTCCCCCTCCAGCCCTCCTCTGTCCAGAGTGGAGCCACTACAAGCCCTGCACCCACTCCTGCGCTTTCACCTGTGCCAGCCTGGCTCACCCAGTCCACTGCACGCAGAGATGCTATGAAGGGTGTCAATGTAACGATGGCTTCCTCTTCGATGGGGACAAATGTGTCTTCCCAGATACCTGCGGGTGCTTTCACAACAGGAGATATATCCAGGTAGGCCCACCGGTTATCCCACAGTGCCCTAGGCTTTGCGCACCCCCTCTGCCTGCCCCACAGCTTCGTCATTAGAGTCCAATCCAGGAGAGACAATTAGAGGGTGGCTGGTTCCTAGAAGGGCTCCTCTTATGAAGGAGTGGAGCTAGAGGGGACCTCCGGTCATCCATGCCCTGCCTGAGACAGGATCCATCCTGTCCAAACCATCCCATCCAGATCTATAGTCTAGCCCAGAGCCCTGGATTGGGGCCCTGGACTCCTGGTTCTAGCCCAGGTCTAGGGGATTGTGGGAGCCTGGATGCCTGGCTTCTGTCCCAGGTCCAGGGCATTGGGACCCCGGATGCCTGGGGTCCATCCCAGACGTAGGGGATTCAGAGCCCAGATGCCTGGGTTCTATCACAGCTCTAAGGGACTGGGGGCCGAGACACCTGGGTTGTATTGCAGGTCTAGGGGATTGGGGCCTCACATCCCTGGGTTCCTTCCCAGGTCTAGGGGATTGGGGGCCCAGACTCCTGGGTTCAGGAGGGGATTGGGGCCTGGAGGTCAGAGCAGGATGGGCCGGGAGCCTGGACACCTGGGTTCTTTCAGCCACAGTCGGAACGGACCCCAGGGCCCAGGTCTCAGCCCCGGCATGACTGACTCTACCCCCTCCACTTTCTCCCCCCAGTCCCAGACAGCTGTGACGACCCACAACTGCACCCAGCGCTGCACCTGCCACCTCCGCAGCGTCCTCCTCTGTGAGGGCAGTGCCTGCAATGCCAGGCAAAGCTGCTTACTCAGCGCCGGGACCTGGGGCTGTGCCAGCCAGGACGGACTGTGAGCGCCAAGGCTGACGCCCCACCCCTGCCACGGGACCAGCTGGGATGCCCCCTGCCACACCTGCCTCAGGGGCCAGATCCAGGATACTACCAGCACCACCCAGCTGGGGCCTTCCTGTGCTTGGAGAACTGGTGGCAGCCACAAGGGGGTGCCATTGTCTCAGTTGTGTCCCCCACCCCCAAAAGCAATGGGGTTTGGGGGGGTAGATCAGTGGTTCTCAACCCTTTCAGACCCCATACACCCTTGTTAGACTCCAGGTACCCCTTTGTTAGACTCCATACCCTCTTGTTAGACTCTGTACCCCGTTGTTAGACTCTGGACTTCCTCATTAGACTACAAGTCCCCCCTCATTAGACTCCAGGTCCTCTTGTTAGATTTCAGGTTCCCCCTCGTTAGAATTGGGATCCCCTGAGTAGATTCCAGACCCCCTCATTATACTCCGGACCCCCTCATTTGACTCCAAGCCCCCCGTGTTAGATTCCAGACTCCCTTATTACTCTCCAGACCGCCTCATTAGACCCCACACCCTTCTGTTAGATTCCAGATCCTGCCTTATTAGACTCTGGGCCCCCTCATTAGACTCCAGACCCTCTTAGACATGTCCTGGTCCAACCAATCCCCCCAGCCACCCTGTCACCCACCTCCAACGCCCATTGCCCCAGGAAGTTGGTCCCAAGAAAAACAAAGAGACAGAGACTATGGTCGTTACTGTATTTTCTGCATTACAACATGTACCCCTTTCCCCCGCCCCCCCAAAAAAGCAGATGTGTCATACATCAGACATATGGTAAGCAGCTAGACCCCCAGCCCCAGACTCGACCCCGCACCCTGGATCCAGCCTCGAGTCCCTGTGAGCTGCCAAACACAGCTAATAAACACCCAGGTGAAGCCCCTGGTCTTTCTCCCTGCAGCAATGGGTCTTTTTTTGGGGGGGGAGGGGAGCTTGGGACCAGCCCCAGGTGTCAGTATGAAGGGAAAGAAGATGTCTGGGCTCCCTATCCCCCTGCTCTTACAACCCACACCCCCTACCAGAAAACCCAGGCATCCAGGCTCCCAGCCTCAGTTCCCCTCCCAGACCTAAAGAGAGCCCAGGTGTCCGGGCTCCCAGCCCCCCCGCTCTCACCCCACACCCCAATTCCCCTTCCAGAGCCAGACAGACCCCAGGTGTCCCAGAGGGAACCCACGTGTCCAGGCTCTCTCCTGCCCCCCCCCCCCCGCTCTCACCCCCCAGCCCAGGCACCCAAGACCAGGCTGGGCCTGGCACCACCAGGGGGCAACCCTGTGTCACGGGCCCAGGTGAGACGGCAAGGTCCCTGAATGGCGGGGAGGGGGTCGAGCTGGGGGAGCTGGGACACCTGGGTGCTCTGCAGCTCTGGGAGGTGGGGGCTGGGGGTTGAAAGCAGGGGGTAGGGCTGGGAGCCTGGACACCTGGGTTCTTGGGGGGGGGGTTGTCCCTAACCCTGGCACTGGTTTATCCACCCTCTCCCATCCTACCTTACCCCTAAACCTCCGAGGCCCATGGGCGCAGCAGGACCTGGATTACAACCTCCTACTGCTCCTGCCCCTCTTTACCCCAGAACTAGCTGCACCTTGGGCCTAGAGTGGGGATGGCCCAAGGGGTTTGGGCACCACAGGGCTGCTCTTGGGGCCTGATCTCTAGACTGGGGACCTGGAGCAAGGCCCAGGCAGCCTGGGCCCCTCTGGGGTGGGTAAGAGTGGGGGGTAGGGGGGCAGCCAGGATGTGGGGCGGTGGGAGGGTCTCCCCCAGACACCTGGGTTCTGTGTGGGGGCGGTGTACGTGCACTCATGCATCCTGGATGCCTTGGTTCTGTACTCCCCACCCCCTCTTGGCACGGTAGCTGGTCCCTTTCATGGGGCGGGGGGGGCAACATGGGGGTTCCTGACTGCCCAGAAGCAAATCTCATCTGGCCAGGGGCATATCCCATGGGGAGGGGAGGTTACTGGGAGGCATCTCCCTTGGCTTACAGTGGCTTACAGTGGCCCTGGGGCTCCTAGGCCAAACGGAAGTGTGAGGCAGGGAGGGAAACTGAGGCAAGGCGGTTCTGGCAAAAGTAAAAGGAAGGAGGCAGAGGCATAACCCACTGGAGAACCCAGGCATCCAGGTTTCCACCCCTGCCCGGCTTCTACCCTGCCAGACTCCACTCCCCTCCCAGAGAACCCAGGCGTCCCGGCTCTGAGCCCCACCTGCTCTCAGCCCCCAGGATCCAGAGCTGGAGAGAACCAAGACATCCAGGCTCCCAGCCCCTGTGCCCCTCCCGGAGCTGGAGAGAACCCGGGCATCCAGCAGGGGCACATCCGGGTGGCTGGGTCTGGGCCTGGTTTCAGCCCTATTGTTATCCCGGGTTCCCTGCTCCCCTGCACTGGATAATTGGGGTGGGCGGAGATGGGCAGGAACCTTTGTTCTGCTGAACAATAGCAGGGGGGGACCTGCCCCACTGCCCGCCCCTCTGCTCAGCTCAGGGCTGGTGGGGAGCAGCCAGGATCTCCAGGCCTGCTGCTAAGATGCAGCCAGTTCTGGGGTGGAACAGCTGGGAATGGCCACATAGGACACACTGCTGCATAGCTCCAAACACAGTCAGTTCTGGGGAATGGCTACATATAACAGCACAGAGGTTTCTTTGGACCTAAGATGCAGCCAGCTCAAGGGTGGGGGGAGCAGCAGGAGAATGCCTGCATATAACACTGCCTGGCAAATACAGGCTTACCCATGGGGTGGGGGTTTGGGGCGGGCGTCACGCGCCAGGCACCACCTGGGGCAGCGCGTCCAGATGGTATCGCATGGCAGTGGCTTTGATGCAGTCCCGGGGAGGGGGTTGCTGGGAGCCCGGACACCTGGGCTCTCTCCAGCTGTGGGAGGGCAGTGGGGGCTGGGGCGAGAGCAGCGGGGCCTGAGAGCCCAGACACCTGCGTTCTCTGCGAAGGAAGTGGGCACTGGGGGTAGAGCCTGGGGGAGGGGGGACGCCTGGGTTTTCTGGGGGTAGAGCACAGGAGTGCTGTGAGCCGGACACCTGGCTCGGCGGGGAGGGAGGTCCCATGGGCTGGGAGCCCAGGCCCAGGGCTGCCCAGAGGCCTCTGTCCTGCTGCTTGTGCCATGGCAGCTGTGGCCAGCCTGGCCCGAGGGCAGCAGGAAGCATTCATACCCCAGCTGAGCCCAGAGTCTAACAGGGGGTCCAGAGTCTAATGGAGGGGTGTGCAGTCTAACAAGGGGGTCACCATCTGTAATGGAGGCCCCCACAGAGCACATCCTGGTGACCCTGGGACCAGGCATACGGGGGCGTCCAGGGAGTTGGGCACAGGCACATGGGGGGCTTGGCTGAGAGGCCCTGACCTGGGTGAGAGGTGTGTGGGGGTGTGTGTGTGTGTCCCAGACACTTTGGTTGTGTGGGGGTGGGGATGTCCAGAATGCCTGGGTTTGCAGGGGGGAGCGGTCCCTGTCCCTGTCCCAGACACCTGGGTTCTTTGCATGTCAGGGGAGGGGGGGATGAGACATGCCTGGGTTCTGTGTCTGTGATTGTGTGTGCACACGTGTGTCCCCCAGACACCAGGGTTCTATCTGTGTGCATGTGACCCGGACACCTGGGTTGTGTAAGAGTGTGTGTGTGTGTGTGTGTGTGTGTGCACGCACACTCATGTCTACATGCACAAGCCTGTGCTCATACGTGTGTTCACATGTGTACATGTATCCACCCCACATGACCAGCCCCACCCTCACACACCACCTCTCCCACCCCGGCCCAGGGACCAGACCCCACAGCCCCCTTATCTAATGATATGCTAGTACTATGCACGGCTGCTTTACATCCCCCCATTGCTGTGCACAGTCAGGGGCTGGGCATTGTACAGCACCTGGAATGGCTCCCATCCTGGCTGGGGGGGAGCTAGATCTGTCCAGGGGGGTACATCCAGCCCCTGGGAGGCCCTGATTCTGGCTGGCAGGATTCTGAGCCTGTGTCCATGGCTAAGAACAATAGGTTCGTTAGCACTAACGAGGCTGGGGCGCAGTGTCCTGGGCCCAGGCTTGGCTGTTCCTTTGCTGAGCAATTATCCCGGGACGAGGCAGGGTCACCGCAGCAGCACCTGGGGGAGGGGGGCAGCCAGGATGCCTGGGTTCTCTCCCCAGCTCCAGGGGAGAAGGGACTTAGGAGGGGTAGAGGCGGCTGGGAGCCCAGGCACCTGGGTACTTTGGGAGGGCGGTGGGGGCCAGGGGGTGAGAGCAGGGGAGCTGGGATCCCAGATGCCTGGGTTCCCTGGGAAGGGAGTTGGGGTCAGAGGTTAGGACAAGGTGGGGGCTCTCACTGTTATTCACAGCTCCCCTGTGATTGGCTGCACCCCCCAGGTCAGAGCTACCAGCACACAGCCACCCCTGTGAGACAGACCCCTGCCCCTCCACTCCCCCGGGGGGGATCAGAGCAGGGCACCGAGTCGTCATGGCTATGCTGGACCCAGGCAGGAAGGAACCCAGGAGTTCAGGCTCCCAGCAGCACCTGCTCATATAATGTAAGGTGGGAGGGCCTGGGTGGAGAGAAAGGAGCAGGGGCATAGAGACGGGAAGAAGAGAGGGAGGAATGGAGGGGCAGGCAGGAGTGGGGGAGATGCATGGGTGGGTGGACAGCTGGGCAGGCTGGTGGATGGATGGATGGATAGATAGATGGATGGGTGGTTCAGTGAGTGGCTAGCTGGATAGGTGGATGCATGCATGGATGGGTAGATAGGTACATGGATAGAGGTAGGTGGATGGATGGATGGATGGTTATAGAGATGGAGGGATGAATGGATAGATGGATGCCTAGCCGTACAGGTGGATGCATGGATGGATGGGTAGATAGGTGGATGGGTGCATGGACAGAGATAGGTGGGTGAGAGGAAGGAAGGAAGTTGATTGGTTGCTGACAGGCAATTACCAAACTAGATGAGGCACACATGTCAAAAAGAACATGGGCAGCCTCTGTGCATGTCACATGGCAGATTAGAGAAGGGATGGGCAGTATGGGGTAGGCAGGGCAGGGAGCAGAGAACAGAGCAGTGGATGGGGCAGGGAGCAGATAGCAAAGCAGCAGACCAGGCAAGGGAAGGGGATCAGAGCAGCCGTGGCCTGGCCTGGACAAATGGACCCACAGGCCCTTGGGCCTGTAGCTGCCCCCTGGTGGCGGGAGCTCCTGTTCTAGGGAACCAGGCTGTGGAGAGGGCGCCACCCCCATGGACTCCACCATGCAGCCAATCAGGAGAAGGCTCCACCCCCCAGCCCAGGGCAGTGGACAGGCTGCTGCCCAGGGGTGTGTCCCTCACCCCATTGGCCAGAGCCACAGCCCTGGAGGCTACAAAAACTGAGTGGACCGGGGCAGGGTGACAGTCAGGCAGCCCCCACAGGTGAGTGTGGGGCATTCCTGTATAGTGGTTAGAGCAAGGGGGTTGAGCCAGGAGCCCAGACGCCTGGGTTCTCTCCCAGCTCTGGGAGGGGAGCGGGGCCTAGGGGGTGAGGACAGGGTGGGCTGGGAGCCCGGACACCTGGGTGCCACCCTCCTTCCCCATTGCTCCCCACTGTGTTGCAGACATGGGGGCTCTCCGGGTGATCCTGCTTGTGGCCTGGCTGGCTCTCCAATGCGGTGAGTTTTGGGGATCCCAGTCCCTTTTTGGGGGGGAGGATTCTGGACCTTTCTGTCCTCCCAGCCCCCACCTCTCCAATTCCCTGCCCTCCTTGGGGTTCCCATGGGGCTGGCAGAAACTTCTCTTACCTTATTTCCTCATCAATAACATGCTCGCTAATTTCCAGCAGCTCTGGCCAGTGGTGCATGTTGTACCTGAGATAATATGGTAACTTTTTTATGCCCGTGGAGGTGTTGGGGAGGGGGTCTCCCACCCCATCAAACCTCACCTCCTTTGACCTTGCCTGGCAGGGGGACTAGGATTGGTCACTGTATCCCATTGGCTGTCCATGAGTTCTCCCCAGTCACCCCAGTCCAAATCCAGATCCAGATCCAGGCTACTATAGCCCGAGCCACGTCACCTGTTTACATTGGTGTAGTTTATACCATTTTCGGAGGCTGATATAAATGACCCCTCCTAGGAGTGGACAAACCAATGGCCAGCCCAGGACAGGGCCTCGCCCCTCAATGGCACATAGCAGGGCAATGCTCCTTGCCTTGGCACAGGGTTGTCCCTGAATATGCCCTAGACAGACAGCACCTACTCCAGGGTCAGTTACAGGGGGGTGGGCTTGCCTTGATATTCTCCGGGTTGCTAACCGTACATCTATCCATCATCCATCTATCCACATACTCTCTTCCATCCATTCAGCTATCCATTATCTGTCCAGCCACATACTCTTTTCCTTCCATCCATCCATCCTTAAACTCTGTTACTATCCTTCTTTCCATCCATCCTTCCATCCCCGTATTCTCATCTATCCATCTGTCCATTTATCCCCGTGCTCTTCCTTCCTTCCTTCCATCCATCCTTTCGTCCATCTATCCACAGTATCTCCTTCCAACCGTCCATACAACCCTATACACTGTTACTATCCATCCATCCATCTTCATATTCTCTTCCATCCATCCATCTATCTCCATATTCTCTCCTACCCATCCATCCATCCCCATGCTCACTTCCATCCATCCCCATATTCTTTCCTTGCCAAACATCCATTCCTCCCTCCCTCCCCATATTTCCTTCCTTCCTTCCTTCCTTCCTTCCTCCCATGCCCGTATTCTCTTCCACCCATTTTGGCTAGCTATTGCTGCATCAGAGTACATTCCCCTGGTAGAACTCACTGATAGAACTGGGGTAGGTCAGTCTATCCTGCCCCTTCCCCCCGAGTTAGCACTGATGTAATGGCAGGTTACACTGGTCTCCTGCGTCCAAGCCCTTCTCCTGGGATGAATTCAGTCTAGGAGCCTGGATGGCCCAGCTGTGATTTCCAGCACACAAGAGAGAAGCTCTGGGAGTCTGATGGGTGAGACCACTCATCTGTGGTGCCTCCCATGTGTCCCCACAGGCATGGCCACTGGCGGTCCCCAGGGCAGATACTTCGTCACGGCCTTCCTAGAAAATGGGATGCCAAAAGCCTGCTGGGCGCTTCAAGCTCTTCCTCATTGGCTACCACGACGCCACATCTGTCACCGTGACTATCCCCAAGTCCAAATTCCGGGAAGTGGTGGCCCTCCATCGGAAGCAGGTGGTCACGGTGCAGCTCCCGAACCATGTACAGATGGTAGGCACCAACATCTTCCCCAGCACCGTGGTGGTCAAGTCCTCCAAGCTGATCTCAGTGATGTCCCTCAACTCCAAGGAGACATCCATGGAGACTACGATCGTCTACCCCCTGTTTTTCCTGGGGAAAAAATACTTTGTGATCACGCCCACTGGGCACCCCATGGGGTCCTTCCAGGAGTTTGCTGTGGTGGCCTGTCAGCAGGCCACCAACGTGGACATTTACCTCCGTGGCCAGGTGACTTTCAAAGGACAAGTCTACCCCGCCGGCAGCAAGCTCCATGTGTCCCTAAAGCCCTTCCAAACCATCCAGCTCCAGAGCACGAATGACCTCTCAGGCACCAAGGTACTCTCCCAGAAGCCCGTGGCCGTATTGGCTGGCCACACCTGTATCTGGTCCCACAACCACTGCCAGCATGTGATGGAGCAGTTGCTGCCAGTGAGCCAGTGGGGCAAGACCTTTGCCGTGGTGCCCCTCTCCTTCCAGTCCACCAATGGTGTGGCCTTTGTGGTGGCCCACCAAACCACATTGCTCCAGATACAAGCTGGCCCCAAGCAGAAGATGCTATGGCTACAAGCTGGAGAGGTGAAGAAGCTGGCAGTGAAGCTGGCCAACCCACTGTACCTCACTGCTGATGCTGGCATCCAGGTGATCTTCTACTCCTTGGGGAGCGTCAAGGCTGGGGTGCCCTATGAGCCCTTCCTCTCCCAGGTGCCCGCCCTCCGAAACTATGCCAAGTCCTACTATGTGCTGGGCCGCTTGGGCATCCACAACATGGCCATCATCATCATCAAGAGCTACGCCACTGGCCGGCTCACCTTCGACCACCAGCCCCTGCACCAGCTGCAGTGGCAACCCATTCCCGGGTCAGGGTATTCATGGGCGGAGTATCGCTTCAGCCGGAAGCAGAAGGTCCATGTTCTCAAGCACCCTGGTGCCCCCTTCGGCGTCCTCAGCATTGGCATCGCCGACCACATCACCCATGGCACTGTCGCCTTTGCCAACGCCCGTGAGTACCCAAGCGCCAACGGTGGGCAGCCAAAACCACCCTGTCAGTCGGGCTCCCTATTGATCTCCCTCTTGGTTTGTGCCCATTCGCACCCTCTGTCTGTCTGTCTATCTCAGTGTTCCTAGGCAGGCTCTGTCTGTCCATCCATCAATCTCTGTTCTCTGCACCTATCCCTCCATCCCTGTACACTGGTGCTGTTTATCCAGCCACCCACCACTATTCACGTTACTTACTTAGTTATCCATCCATCCCCAAACAGAACCTTTATTTATCCATCCATCCATCCATTCATCCCTATACATTGTTACTGTTTATCCAGCCACCCACCACTATTCACTCTACTTATCTATTTATCCGTCCATCCATCCACCTATCTATACCCATACACACCCTCTGCCTGTCCATCCATCCTTCCACATACGCACCCTTTATTCATCCATCCATCCACTCATACATCCATCTCCATCCATCTCCATTTTGTGACCAAGTCACAAAATGCTTAGAAGCAGGGGACAAGGTAGATGTCATCTACCTGGGTTTTAAGAAAGCCTTTGATATGGTATCTCATCCTATTCTCATGAATAAACTGAGCAGCTGTGACTTAGGTGATTACACGGTCAGGTGGGTGGAAAGTTGGCTAATAGGATGCACTCAGAAAGCGGTGGTGGACAGGTTGGCATCAACCTGGAAAGATGTGGACAGTGGAGTTCCCCAAGCTTCGGTTCTTGGACCAGTCCTGTTCGATATCTTCATCAGTGACTTGGATAAGGGCATGGAAAGCACTTTGTCCATATTCGCAGACAACACCAAATTATGGGGTAAAGTAAACACACTAGCGGGCAGGGAACGAATCCAGGCAGATCTGGACAAATTAGAGAAGTGGGCAGGCAGAACAGAATAGGATGCAATTCAACAAGGACAAATGCAAAGTGCTGCACCTAGGGAGAAGGAGGCACCAGCACACTCACAGGCTGGGGAATGACCCTCTCAGCAGCACTGTAGCAGAAAAGGATCTCGGAGTCATAGTTGACTCCAAGATGAACATGAATTGTCAATGTGATGAAGTGATCAGTAAAGCTAACCTCACTTTATCATGCATTGGCAGGTGCATGACAAACAGGTCCAGGGTGGTGAGACTTCCCCTCTATGCGGCACTGGTCAGGCCGCAGCTGGAGTACTGCGTCCAGTTTTGGGCGCCGCACTTCAAGAGGGATGTGGACAACCTCAAAAAAGTTCAAAGAAGGGCCACTTGTATGGTTAGGAGCCTGCAGGTAAGGCCCTACAAGGAGAGATTGAAGGACCTGAATCTCTTCAGCCTCCACAAGAGAAGGCTGAGAGGGGATCTTGTGGCTGTCTACAGATTCATTGGGGGGGACAGCAGGGGAAAGGAGATGATCTGTTTACCAGGACAACCCTTGGAGTAACTAGAAATAATGGCTACAAACTGACAGTGAGCAGATTCAGGCTAGACATCAGGAAGAACTTATTTATGTTAAGGGTGGCCAGAATCTGGACTGGGCTTCCAGGGGAGGTGGTGCTGTCCCCTGCCTTGATGGCCTTTAAGAGTAAACTGGACAAGCACCTCGCTGGGGTCATCTGACCCCAGTGCTCTTTCATGCCTGGGGCAGGGGGTCAGACTTGATGATCTGCTGAGGTCCCTTCCGACCCTAATATCTATGAATCTATGATACCGTGTTGCTATCCATCATTCTGTCTCCATATCTTGTTCCCATCCATCCACCCACCCACCCCTCCATCCATCCATCCATCCATCCTCAAACACTGTTGTTATCTATCCATCCATCCCTGTACACTCTCTGTGTCTGTGCCCACCCACCCCTCCTGTGTAGCTAGCTCCAGAATTTGTGTCCAGCCATCCATCCATCCATACACCTTCTGTATGTCTGTCCTCATCCACCCCTTCAGTCTAGCTCATTAGCTCTCTGTTTATTCATTTCCATTATCTATCTATCTGTCTGTCTATCTAGCCATCCCTGATTCACTCGCTCTTTCTACCTATCTGTCTATCCATTCCCACACAGCCCCTCTCTCTCCATCCCTCCACATATGCTGTTGTTGTTCATCTGTCCATCCACCCAATAAGCCACCATTAGTCACCTCTGTGTGCCCATGTGTGCCCTCAGTCCTTCCATGTGTGCCCACAAACACCCTTGGTTCATCCATCTATCTATCTATCTATCTATCTATCTATCTATCTATCTATCTATCCCCACATACCCCCTTTTTCTATATATTTATCAATCCAACCATACACCCCCTTACACTGTTGCCATCCATCCAGCTAGCCAGCCAGCCAGCCAGCCAGCTAGCCATTGCCATACACCCTCTTTGTGTCTGTCTCCATCCACCCCTTCAAACCTGCTGTCTACTGGTCTGCCTGTCAATCCATGCCTAATCACACCCTTCATTGATCAATCCATCAGTCTGTCTGTCTAGCTTGCCGTCCCCATGGACACCCTCTATCTATCCTTCTATCCATTGGTATGCACCCCTAGGTATCTATCCACCCTCTAGAAATCTACCTGTAGAAACAGTGTATGTGGATGGATGGATGGATGGATGGGGTGTGGAGATGAAGGGATGGATCTATAACTACAAACACCCTCTATCTATTTTTCTGTTTCTCTGTTTCTCTCTCCATCCCCACACACCCCATTTCTGTGTCCATCCTTCCATCCATCCACCTGCCCTAAGCTACTGCCATCCATCCATCCACCCCAGAGATCTCTGCACTTCTTCATCCATCAGTCCACCCATCCCAGAGATCTCCACACTTCATCCAACCATCCATCCAGTCATCAACCCCAGAGATCTCCACATATCTCCATCCATCCATCCATCAGTCTGTCCATCCACCCCAAAGATCTCTGTACTTCTCCATCCATCCATCTAACCATCCCTCCCTCCCTCCCCATACTCCCCTCTCTCTCTGTACCTCATTTCTCCTTTCTCCCCTCTTTCTTTTCCTCCTCTTTTCTCCCTCCCTCCTTCTCCTCCCTCTCTCATTCCCTGCTGGATCCTCATGCTCTGGTGGGCAGGACCCCAAACACCTCAGGCCACAGAAGAGCATTCACTACCTCGACCATCATATTCCCCCTCCTCCCTGCAAACACCTCCACCAGCAACCCCCAGCCACCTCCCATGGCCTGACATGGTGGTGGCCAGACATAGCAGCCAGCTTTGGACACAGGCCAGGAAGGTTGCACAGAAATACACCACCCACTTCCAGCCTATCATATGCAAGGACGATGCCAAGCCCCTAAAGGGACCAATAGGTCATCATCTTCCCTGGGAAAGGTGGCAATAAAAGCCCCTTCTTCTCCATTTCTCAGCTTCGAAGTCCCGGGGAAGACACGGACGGGGCCTTTGCAGCCACATCCAGTGCTCCAGTGGGCAGAGGTGCATGGAGAAAGACGGGTACCTGCAGTGCGTGCCAGCCCATGCCAGCTGCAGCACTCTTCACTGCAGCCATGGGACCGAGTGCCGGATCCTGGGGGGCTACCCCAAGTGCATCCACCAAAGGCCCAGCTGTAGTGATATCCAATGCCATAAAGGCACCACATGCCAGATCATTGATGGGTATCCCAAGTGTGTCCACCAGATACCTACGTGCCAGGACATCCATTGCCACAAGGATAAAGTGTGCAAGATAGTGGAAGGACACCCAAAGTGTGTCCGCCAGGCACCCACCTGCCAGGACATTCATTGCCATAAAGGTGCCACGTGCCAGATCATTGATGGGTTTCCCAAGTGTGTCCAGCGCACACCCACATGTAGTGACATCCATTGCCACAAGGGCAAAGTGTGCAAGATAGTAGATGGATACCCAAAGTGTGTCCACCGGGCACCCACCTGCCAGGACATCCATTGCCACAAGGGTAAAGTGTGCAAGGTAGTGGAAGGATACCCCAAATGTGTCCACCGGGCACCTACATGCAATGATGTCCACTGCCATACAGGCACTGTATGCCAAATCATCGATGGGTTCCCCAAGTGTGTCCAACGTGCACCTACTTGCAGTGACATCCATTGCCACAAGGGTAAAGTGTGCAAGATACTGGATGGATATCCTAAGTGTGTCCACGGGGCACCCACGTGCCAGGACGTTCATTGTCACAAGGGCAAAGTGTGCAAGATGGTGGATGGATACCCAAAGTGTGTCCACCGGGCACCCACCTGCCAGGACATCCATTGCCACAAGGGTAAAGTGTGCAAGGTAGTGGAAGGATACCCCAAATGTGTCCACCGGGCACCTACATGCAATGACGTCCACTGCCATACAGGCACTGTATGCCAAATAATCAATGGGTTACCCAAGTGTGTCCAACGTGCACCCACTTGCAGTGACGTCCATTGCCACAAGGGTAAAGTGTGCAAGATACTGGATGGATATCCTAAGTGTATCCACCGGGCACCCACCTGCCAGGACGTTCATTGCCACAAGGGCAAAGTGTGCAAGATAGTAGATGGATACCCAAAGTGTGTCCACCGGGCACCCACCTGCCAGGACATCCATTGCCATAAAGGTACCACGTGCCAGATCATCGATGGGTTTCCCAAGTGTGTCCAGCGCACACCCACATGCAGTGACATCTATTGCCACAAGGGCAAAGTGTGCAAGATAGTAGATGGATACCCAAAGTGTGTCCACCGGGCACCCACCTGCCAGGACATCCATTGCCATAAAGGTGCCACGTGCCAGATCATCGATGGGTTTCCCAAGTGTGTCCAGCGCACACCCACATGTAGTGACATCCATTGCCACAAGGGCAAAGTGTGCAAGATAGTAGATGGATACCCAAAGTGTGTCCACCGGGCACCCACCTGCCAGGACATCCATTGCCATAAAGGTGCCACGTGCCAGATCATCGATGGGTTTCCCAAGTGTGTCCAGCGCACACCCACATGCAGTGACATCTATTGCCACAAGGGCAAAGTGTGCAAGGTAGTGGATGGATACCCAAAGTGTGTCCACCGGGCACCCACCTGCCAGGACATCCATTGCCATAAAGGTGCCACGTGCCAGATCATCGATGGGTTTCCCAAGTGTGTCCAGCACACACCCACATGTAGTGACATCCATTGCCACAAGGGCAAAGTGTGCAAGGTAGTGGATGGATACCCAAAGTGTGTCCACCGGGCACCCACCTGCCAGGACATCCATTGCCATAAAGGTGCCACGTGCCAGATCATCGATGGGTTTCCCAAGTGTGTCCAGCGCACACCCACATGCAGTGACATCTATTGCCACAAGGGCAAAGTGTGCAAGGTAGTGGATGGATACCCAAAGTGTGTCCACCGGGCACCCACCTGCCAGGACATCCATTGCCATAAAGGTGCCACGTGCCAGATCATCGATGGGTTTCCCAAGTGTGTCCAGCGCACACCCACATGCAGTGACATCTATTGCCACAAGGGCAAAGTGTGCAAGGTAGTGGATGGATACCCAAAGTGTGTCCACCGGGCACCCACCTGCCAGGACATCCATTGCCATAAAGGTGCTGTGTGCCAGATCATCGATGGGTTTCCCAAGTGTGTCCAGCACACACCCACATGTAGTGACATCCATTGCCACAAGGGCACTGTGTGCAAGGTAGTGGATGGGTACCCTAAGTGTGTCCACCGTAGGCCCACTTGTAATGACATCTACTGCCATAAAGGCACCGTGTGCCAGATCATTGATGGATTCCCCAAGTGTACCCAAAGCGTGCCCACCTGCAGTGACATCCATTGCCACAAGGGCACCATCTGCCAGATCATTGATGGATTCCCCAAGTGCGTCCAGCGTGTTCCCACCTGCAGTGACATCTTTTGCCATAAAGGTACCATGTGCCAGATCGTGCATGGAATCCCCAAGTGCGTCCAGCGTGTTCTCACCTGCAGTGACATCTATTGCCATAAAGGTACTGTGTGCCAGATTGTGCATGGAATCCCCAAGTGCATCCCACGTGTGCCCACCTGCAGTGACATCTATTGCCACAAAGGCACCGTGTGCCAGATCATTGATGGAATCCCCAAGTGTGTCCAGCGTGTTCCCACCTGCAATGACATCCATTGCCACAAGGGCACCATTTGCAAGGTAGTTCATGGATATCCAAAGTGTGTCCGTGTACCCACCTGCAGCGACATGCACTGCTATAAAGGCACAGTGTGCCAAATTATGGATGGTTTCCCCAAGTGTATCCAGCATGTACCCACCTGTAGTGACATCTATTGCCACAAAGGCACCATATGTCAGATCATCGATGGATTCCCTAAGTGTGTCCAGCGTGTGCCCACATGCAGTGACATCTTTTGCCATAAAGGTACCACGTGCCAGATTGTGCATGGAATCCCAAAGTGCATCCCACGTGTGCCCACCTGCAGTGACATCTATTGCCACAAAGGCACCATCTGCCAGATCATGGACGGATTCCCCAAGTGCGTCCAGCGTGTTCCCACCTGCAGTGACATCTTTTGCCATAAAGGTACTGTGTGCCAGATTGTGCATGGAATCCCCAAGTGCGTCCCACGTGTGCCCACATGCAGTGACATCTATTGCCACAAAGGCACCATCTGCCAGATCATTGACGGATTCCCCAAGTGCGTCCAGCGTGTTCCCACCTGCAGTGACATCTTTTGCCATAAAGGTACTGTGTGCCAGATTGTGCATGGAATCCCCAAGTGTGTCCAGCGTGTTCCCACCTGCAGTGACATCTATTGCCATAAAGGTACTGTGTGCCAGATTGTGCATGGAATCCCCAAGTGCGTCCCACGTGTGCCCACCTGCAGTCACATCTATTGCCACAAAGGCACCATCTGCCAGATCATGGACGGATTCCCCAAGTGCGTCCAGCGTGTTCCCACCTGCAGTGACATCTTTTGCCATAAAGATACTGTGTGCCAGATTGTGGGTGGAATCCCCAAGTGCATCCCGCGTGTGCCCACCTGCAGTGACATCTATTGCCACAAAGGCACCGTGTGCCAGATCATTGATGGAATCCCCAAGTGTGTCCAGCGTGTGCCCACATGCAGCAACATCCATTGCCATAAAGGTACTGTGTGCCAGATTGTGGGTGGAATCCCCAAATGCGTCCCACGTGTGCCCACCTGCAGTGACATCTATTGCCACAAAGGCACCGTGTGCCAGATCATCGATGGATTCCCCAAGTGCTCCTCCGCCCCGCATCCATGCCTCCACTTCCCCTGCCCGGCAGGTGCTGCCTGTGGGCTGGTCAAGGGCCGGCCCACCTGCGTGCCATCCTCATCCTGCCACCAGTTCCAGTGCAAGGGTGGCACCATGTGCAAGGTGGTAGATGGGGCACCCCGGTGCCTCCCGCCCCTGACGTGCCGCCATGTGCACTGCAAGGACCGACGAGTGTGTAAGGTGGTGCATGGCTGGCCCAAGTGTGTGCACATGTTCCGGTCAGCCCCACTGCCACCACCCTCTTGTGCAACAGTCCTCTGTATCCTGGGCACCACGTGCCAGGTCCTCAATGGCGTGCCGACTTGTGTACCTCATACTCAGCCCTGCCATGGGAACCACTGCCCAGTGGGCACTGTGTGCCGGGTCTTGGATGGCATCCCCCAGTGTGTTTCTCAGAAGCCCTCATGCCACAGGATCCACTGTGGGGTGGGCACCAAGTGTCAGGTGGTGAATGGGGTCCCCACCTGCGTGCCCCCTGTGCCTCCCTGCCATGGTGTGAAGTGTGAGGATGGCAGCGTGTGCCGCACAGTGAATGGACAGCCCAAGTGTGTGCCCCCTACACCTTCCTGCCATGGGGTCCAGTGCAGGACAGGCAGCAAGTGCCAGCTGGTGGATGGGGTTCCCACCTGCGTGCCACGCATGCCCTCATGCTATGGTGTCCAGTGCCAGGCTGGCTCCACATGCAAGGTTTTGCATGGTGTGCCCATGTGTGTGCCCCATGTCCCCTCATGCCATGGTTTCCCATGCCAGACTGGCTCCAAGTGTAAGGTGGTGAATGGCATGCCCACATGTGTGCCCCATGTCTCCTTCTGCCATGGTTTCCCGTGCCAGACTGGTTCCAAGTGCAAGGTGATAAATGGTGTGCCCACATGTGTGCCCCACATTTCCTCCTGTCATGGTGTCCAGTGCGAAGAGGGCAGCACATGCAAGGTAGCGAATGGTGTGCCCACATGTATACGCCATGTCCCATCCTGCCACAGCATCCACTGCCAGGAGGGCACTACATGCAAGATTTTGCATGGTGTGCCCACATGCACACCCCACGTCTCTTCCTGTCATGGGGTCCCGTGCCACACTGGATCCAAATGCAAGATGGTGAATGATGTACCCACATGCGTGCCTCATGTCCCCTCCTGCCATGGCATCCCATGCCAGGCCGGCTCCAAGTGCAAGGTTTTGCATGGTGTGCCTATGTGCGTGCCCCATGCTATGCCTTGCCACAGAATTCACTGTCCAGAAAGCACCACATGCCGAGTTGTACATGGCGCACCCCGGTGTGTGCCCCACAAGCCATCCTGCCATGGGGTCCAGTGCAGGGAGGGCACCAAATGTCAAGTGGTGGATGGGGTCCCCATGTGTGTGCCCCCCGTGCCTCCTTGCTATGGTGTTCAGTGCCAGGCTGGCTCCAAATGCAAGGTGGTGAGTAGTGTGCCCACATGTGTGCCCCACATCTCCTCCTGTCACAGCATCCAGTGCCACGCTGGTTCCACATGCAAGATTTTGCATGAAGTGCCCACGTGTGTGCCCCATGTCCCCTCGTGCCACACTGTCCAATGCCAGGCTGGCTCCAAATGCAAGGTGCTGAATGGCGTGCCCACATGTGTGCCCCATATCCCCTCATGCCACAGTATCCACTGTCAGGAGGGCACCACATGCCGTCTTGTGAATGGCTGGCCCCGGTGCCTCCCAAACAAGCCCTCATGCCAGGGCGTGGCCTGCCAGGCAGGCACCAAGTGCCAGGTGGTGGATGGGGTGCCTACATGCGTGCCCCACCTGCCCCCCTGCCACGGTGTCCAGTGCCCCATAGGCAAGTTGTGCAAGGTGGTGAACGGGGCACCCAAGTGTGTGCACCCGGCACCCTCATGCGACGGGATCTTGTGCAGAGTGGGCTCCACGTGCAAACTCATAAACAGACTGCCCACATGCGTCCCTGTGTCCCGGGCGCAGCCTGTGTGCTGGGCTTCTGGGCACCCGCACTACCACACCTTCGACGGGCGCAGCTACGACTTCCAGGGCACCTGCACCTACACGCTGGTGAAGCTGTGTGCGGGCACCATGGCCAAGCTGCCCTCCTTCCACATCAAGGCCAAGAGCCAGCGGTGTGGTCAGAGCCACGTGTCCTTCGTGAGCCAGGTCACCCTGCGCCTCTATGGCTACGAGATCACCATGGTCAAATATGAGTACGGACTCGTCCGGGTAAGGGCCTGCGTCCGCGTGGGGAGAGAACACAGGCGTCCGGGTTCCTGATCCCCTTCACCCTCACCCGTCACTGCCCTTCCTGAGCTGGAGGGGAGCCACGTGTCTGGGCTTCCACCCCTCCTGCTCTCACGCACCAGACCTAGCTCCTCTCCCAGAGCTAGGGGAGGACCCAGGCATCTGGGCTCCCAGCCTCCATTCTCTGATCCACCAGGCCCCAGTCCCTTCCAGAGCAGGAGAGGACCCAGGCCCATTTGCCCAGTTTGCCCTGAGGCAGGTCCAGGTGTCCTGTCTGGTTTCATGTCATGGTGGGTTGGGTGGTTCTGCCCAGAGGCTGGGCAGTGGGTTGCTCTGGGATGGGTTGGATGTGGCTGATCCTGCCTCAGGCACAGGACTAAGCTAGATGGGACCTCTGGAGGTCCCTTTCAGCCCCTCTTCTCTATGACTCTATGACTCTATGACCTCTGGAAGTCCCTTTCAACCCTACTTCTCTAGGACCTCTGGAGGTCCCTTCCAATCCCAGTCACCTATGACTATGACTTTATGACCTCTGGAAGTCCTTTCCAGCCCCATTTCCCTATGACTCTATGACCTCTGGAAGTCCCTTCCAGCCTGACTTCTGTATGACTTCTGCAGCCCTGTTTCTCTATAACTAAAACTCCATGGCCTCTAAAAGTCCCTTCTAGCCCTAATTCTCTGTGATTCTGAATCTATGACCCTGGAGGTCCCTGCCAGCCCTACTTCTCTACGGCGATGGCTCTATGAGCTGTAAAGTCTCTTTCCAGCCCTACTTCTCCATGACTGTATGACCTCTGGAGGTCCCTTCCAGCCCAACTACTCTACGATGTCGATGCTACGTATTTTAAGATTTTCAGGAGCAGCCATAACATTTCCGGCCAACTCTGCTCTCACCCATCCCCAGGTGAACAAGCAGAAGACGCGGCTGCCCATCTCCCTGAAGCATGACAAGCTGTGCCTCCACCACCGGGGTGGACAGCTGGTGGTGGAGACCCGTTTTGGCCTGAAGATCTACTATGACTGGAACTACTACCTGGTGGTCAAGGTGACAAAGGCCTTCCACGGTATGCTATGCGGCCTGTGTGGCAACAACAATGGTGACCCCAGCGATGACTTCTTGACCTCCTCTGGCAGCTTAGCTGCTAGCCCTGTGGCTTTTGGCAAGAGCTGGAAGGTGGACGATGGTGACAACCACTGCCAGCACGGTTGCCGTGGCAAATGCAAGGGGTGTTCCCCAAAACTGGTGAAGCGCTACGGGGGGGTGGGCTACTGTGGGCTCATCAAGAAGGCCCCCAATGGGCCCTTCCGGCAGTGCCATGCCCACGTGGCCCCCAAGCCCTACCTGGCTGACTGCATTGCTGACCTGTGCGCCTACGATGGCTACAAACAGATCCTGTGTCGGGCACTGAAGACGTACGCAGATGCCTGCCAGAGAGAAGGTGCCCTGGTGCACAACTGGAGGAAGCATGCTGGTTGTCGTAAGTACCGGTGGCCACGTTGGGTGGTGGGCATGGTGGGGGGACCCAGATAGATAGATAGAGTGGGGTATGGGGACAGAGAATAAGGGATCATCTGTCCACCCATCTGTCCATCCACCTGACAATTGCAAGGATGGATGGGTACACCCCAACTGCATGTGTATGCATGACAAAAGTGTTCCACCCTCCCCTCTCACACCACGGGCCACCTCCAGCCTGCACCCACCTACCTGCCCCCTTTCCTCAGCAATACCAGGTGTGTGTGTCCTGTCCACCATTCTGCCACCAACTGAGGGCAATTCCCCTCCCCCACCCATATCTGACCCCTCCCCTCCAACTCTCCCTCTTCCCCGCAGCCATGCCCTGCCCAGAGAACAGCCATTACGTGGCCTGCGGCTCAGCCTGCCCTCTCACCTGCAAGAACTTCATCGTCCCAGAGAAATGCCGCCTGCCCTGTGTGGAGACGTGCCAGTGTAAACTGGGCTATGTGCTGGATGGGGGCCAGTGCATCCCCAAGGAGCGCTGTGGCTGTGCCCACAAAGGCCGTCTCTATGCCCCGGGTGAACGGTTCTGGGCAGACGACAGATGCCAGCGGGCATGCAAGTGCAATGCGGGTACCCGGAAGGTGACGTGCCAGGATACACAGTGCAAGGAGAGTGAAGAGTGTGGCGTGACAGGCGGCGTGCGTGGCTGCTACCCAACACGCTACGGGACTTGCGCGGCTGTGGGCGAGACCCACTACGTCACCTTCGATGGGCTGCACTATGACTTCTTGGGTACCTGCGTGTACTTGCTGGCCAAGTTGTGCCACCGCTCCAAGGGGCTGCTGCCCTTCCAGGTGCTGGTGCAGAGGGAGCAGCTGAGTGGCAAGGAGGGCAGCAGTGCCACCAAGGTGGTGGAGGTCAAGGTCTATGGGGTGGAGATCACGCTGGCGGCGCATGGGCGCGTCAAGGTGAGGCCACAGGGGGTCAGGCAGGGATGGGGGGGGCTTCATATGCCAGTCATCTGTCCATTCATCTGTCCATCCACCTGTCCATTGCATGCACAGTCCTTCCTTCCTTCCTTCCATTACATACACACTCCATCCATCCATCCATCCATTCAGTGTAGACTCCATCCATCCATCTGTCCATGCAGCCATCCTCATACACAGCCCTTTGTCCACCAACCCATCCACCCATCCATCCGCGCAGCCATCCCCATACACAGCCCTTCATCCACAACCCAGCTAACCAGCCAGCCAGCCAAGCTATACACGCTTGCTTGCTTGCTTGCTTGCTTCCTTCTTTCCATTGCCAACACACTCTGTCCCTCCATCCATCCACCCATTATATGCACACTTCATCCATCCACACACCCATTGCATGTAGACTCCGTCCACCCATCCATACATCCATCACATGCACGCTCCATCCATTCATCTGTTATATACACACTCCATCCACCCACTGTCCATCCACCCCTATTTTGCATGCACACTCCTGAATAAGTGCTGAGTAACTCCTGAGTATGTAGTAACCCCAGAGTAATGAGTAACCCCCCAAGCAAGCAGCCAGTAACCCCAAAGTAAACAGTGAATAATCTCAGAGTAAGCATTGAGTAACCCGCAAGTAAGCCAGTAATGCAAGTAACCCCTAAGTAGCACCTAACCCCTGAATAAGCAGCAAGTAACCCCAGAGCAACCCCCAAGTAAGCATCTAGTAATCCCCAAGTAAGCAGTGAGTAATCCCAGAGCAACCCCTAAGTAAGCAGCTAATAATCCCTGAGTAAGCAGGGAGTAACAACTGAAAATGGAGGCAGGGGGGATCCCCAAGCACATCCTGAGCAACTGCTGAGTAAGGAGGGGGCGAGTAAGCCGTAAGGACCACCCCCCCACACTCTGCTACTGACACCTGTTCTCCCCCCCAGCTTAACGGCCTGTACATCCACCTGCCGTACTCCATCGAAAACAACAAGATCTCCATCCACTACCGAGGCTGGGACGTGGTGGTGAAGACGGACTTCCGCCTGGCGGTGGCCTTTGACGGCAGGAACCACGTGCGGGTGACGTTGCCCAGCACCTATGCGGGCACTGTGTGCGGCCTCTGCGGCAACTTCAATGGGAAGAAGCAGGACGACTTCACCGTGCACGGGGGGCTCCGGGCCACCTCCCCCGCCACCCTGGGCCGCAGCTGGAAGGTCCGGGACATCCCTGGCTGCGTGGAGGGGGAGAAGGCTGCCTGTAAGGACATGTTCCAGATGGAGCGGCAGCAACGGCAGGAGCGGAAAGTGTGCGGGGTCCTACTGGACCCCAGCGGGCCCTTCCGGGGCTGCCACAACAAGGTGCCCCCCGAGGGCTACTTCAAGGACTGTGTCTTTGACCACTGCTCCAAGAAGAAGAGCCCAGCCGTGGTGTGCAACGTCCTGGCTGGCTATGCCGCCACCTGCCAGGCTGCTGGCGCCCCCATCCACCCCTGGAGGACCAAGAATTTCTGCCGTGAGTGATCCCCCTAGGTGGAGACCCCCCAGCCCTGTCCCCAGGAACCCCCAATCCTTTCTCTACCCAGCCTCAGTGGGGATGGACGGATGGATTCTAAGGAGCCTGGAGACCTCTGGCCCTGTCCCCTCCTCTCCAGTCCCAATGTATGCCAAGGCATTGGGGACCCAGGCCCAAGACCTGCCCTCAGGCCCCCCCAACCCCACCCTTGATCTTAACCCAACCCACAGCCCCAACTCTTAGCCACCTTAACCTTCACCTGGCTATGGACACCTAGCCCCAGGGCACCTGAAGATCCCAGCCCCCCAGGCCTTGGTGGCCCTGTCCCCTCTACCTGACCTCCCCATCCTACAGTCCCAATACTGACTCCGTGGAGAACACAGCCCCTAAGTCCTCACACATATCCTCAGCCCCCCTAGATGCTGCCCCCAACCCTAAGCCACTGCACCCATCCCCAGGGAGCCTGAAGATCCCAGCCCCACAGTAACCCCAACCCAAACCCAGTCACCAGCCCCCTACCACACTAACCCAACTGTATAACCCACTCTGGTCCTAGCAACCATGGGCATTCAAACATGGGGTGGTCGGAGCAGCACACTGGGTCCTCAGCACCCCAGGTTCAAATACCTGTAGTCTTAACGCCTGTTCTTACATTCATAACACTCCCCCGGCCTTCCCCCACTGCAGGACCATCCTGCCCCAAGAACAGCCACTACGAGGTGTGCGCCCGAGGATGTCCGGCCACGTGCCGCAGCCTCTACTCCCCAGCCCAGTGCCCCAGCAAGTGCCGCGAGGGCTGCGTGTGCGACTCAGGCTTCGTGCTCAGTGGCCAGCAGTGCGTGCCCGTGTCCCAGTGTGGCTGCGTCTACCGGGGTTTCTACTACAAGCCAAGAGAGTCCTTCTACCCCAGTGGGTTCTGCAAGGAGCGGTGTCATTGCCAAGCTGGGGGCATCGTGCATTGCCGGGAGTTCTCCTGCGGCCCCAACGAAGAATGCCGAGTGGTGGACGGCATCCAGAAGTGCCACCCCATGGTGCCCAAGGTGGGCACGTGCCAAGCCAATGGGGACCCTCACTACCTCAACTTTGATGGCTATTCCTTTGACTTCCAAGGCAATTGCACCTACGTGTTGGCCCAGAGCTGTGCCCGGAAGGGCTACTTGCCAGCCTTCACCATCAAAGTCCAGAACCAGCGGCTGGGCAAGACCCAAGCGGCCACCACCAAGACAGTGTCTGTCAAGGTCTACAAGCATGTCTTCAGCCTTCAGCGAGGGCGCAAAGGCATCATTGTGGTATGGGGCACTAGGAGCTAGGGCAGGGCTTGGGCGTTGGGGGGTAATGAAGGTGTCTTACATAGCCAGGGGAGAAAGACAGGGTGGAGGGGTAGAAACTGCAGAGCAGGAAGTGAGGAGATGAAGGATAGATAGGTAGGAGGAAGATAAGAGGGATGGGTGGATGGATGAGTGATTGAGGAAAGATGAACAGACGGACAGGTGGATGGTTAGATGGGCAGATGGACGAATGGGAACAGGAATGGATGGACAGATGGATGCAGAAGGGGTAGATGGAAAATGGGAAGAAGAGAAAGAATGAATGGGAGTGGATCCATGTCAATGGGACAAGGCAGAAGGATGGATGTGAAAGGGGAGATAGATGGAGAGATGTGGGAAGGAGCGAATGGTTGGATGGATGGATACTATGAACGGATGCTGTGAACAGCAGAAGCTGTCTGTCTGAACAGCTGGACATGAAGGGATGTGGGCAAGTGGACTAACATACGGGGTCCTGGGGCCCCATCTTGACCAGGGACAACTCCCAGCCCTGGCACCCTCTCATCCTTTCCCTCCCCACCCCCAAATAGGTGGATGGCGTGGCTTTCCAGCTCCCCCTCTGTCTGGAGGGGGGCAACGTGTGCGCCTTCTGCCATGGGGCCACAGTGGTGATACGGACAGACTTCGGGCTCAGTGTAACCTTCGACCTCTGGTACCACCTGGCCGTGCGGGTGCCCCAGGCCTACCGCCAGCAGATGTGTGGCCTGTGCGGCAACTACAATGGGCACCGTGCTGATGACTTTTTCAAGCCTGATGGCCGCCCTGCCCGCAACCTCCGGGATTTCGGGGCTTCCTGGAAGGTGCCAGTGCCTGGCATGACCTGCAATGATGGCTGTGCAGGCTTGGTGTGTCCGGCCTGCCAGGAGTCTCGCAAGGTCAACTACGTCCATAGCAAGCACTGTGAGATCCTGCGGGCCCGCTATGGGCCCTTCAGCACCTGCTACTCCACCCTCAACCCCACCATCTTCTTCAACAACTGCGTCCATGACCTCTGCAAGACCACAGGGGACCGGCGCGTGCTCTGCCAGGCCATCCACGCCTATGTGGCCTCCTGTCAGGCTGCCGGCATCAAGATCAAGGCCTGGAGGACCAGCAAGTTCTGCCGTGAGTGGGGCCTGTGAGCTGCTGGGTGGAGGGAGGTGTCTGGCTATCCATCAGCTCCATCCTTCTGTGCAGGGCTGAGTGAGAGGTATCTGTGTCCTTCCCTGTGTCCATGTGAGTCTCATCCATCCATCCACTGTATACACACTCTATCCATCCATCCACTCACAGTATCGCCATTCACCCATCCATCAATCCATTAACCATCCATCACATATATGACATCCATCCATCCATCCTTCCATCATCCATAAGTCCTTTTACCTACAGTATCTCCAACCACCCATCCATCAACTCATCCACCCATCCATCACATGTCTGGCATGCATGCATGCATCCATGCATTTGTCTGTCCACCCACAGTATCTCCATCCATCCATCCATCCATCCATCCATTCACATCCTCCTGTTACCACTCCTCCCGCATCCTCTCCCCCTCCACTAACCCCAGCCCCTCCTTCTTCTCCCTTTCCCTGCAGCCATGAGGTGTCCAGCCAACAGCCACTACTCCCTGTGTGCCAACCCCTGCTCCAGCGGCTGCAAGGCCGTGGCCAAGATCACCCAGTGCCCCAAGACCTGCGCCGAGGGCTGCCAGTGCAACAAGGGCTATGTCCAGGTGGGCCACACCTGCGTCCCCCTCCAGCACTGCCGCTGCTTCCACCAGGGACGCTACTACAAGGTGAAGTAGGGGCCACAGCAGCCCCAGCATGGGGGCACCAAGGAGTGGCATGGCATGGGGAGGGAAGTGGGATGGATGGATGGATGGATGGATGGATATCTGTGCACAAGAATGAGTGGAAGAGTCAGTGATAGATGGATAAAGATCTATGGATGGATGGGTGGAGGTGCTGCTATGAAAGCAGAAAAAATCCAACTTTCCATCTTGAGCTCATGGCATCCGGGGTCCCAACCCCACCTGCTGTAACCCCTCCAACCCCCGTGCCCTGCCCCCAATGCCCCACCCTGAGCCAGGAAAGAACCCAGGCGCCCTGACCGGCCCTCCATCTCTCTCTCCCAGCAGCCCAGAGAGACAGTGATCACAGCCCACTGCCGGCAGCAGTGCTCATGCCACCTGCAGACAGGCATGACGTGCCAGCCTTTCCAGTGCCCAGCGGGGACCTCGTGCCAGCTAACCAGTGGGCGCTGGGGCTGTGTGAAGCGGGATGGCCTGTGCTCCATCACCCGTGGTGACATCTTTACCACCTTTGACGGCATCTCTGGCAAGATGCCCCCAGACGGCATTTATGAGATCTCCTCACTGCTCAAGACCAAGAACAAGGAGTGGTTCCGGGTGGTGGTGGACATCCAGGGATGTCACAAGTGCCCAAGTTCCCGCATCACCACAGTGACGGTCTTCTTCCACCAGCTCACCATCCTGGTCCAGCGAGATGGCAAGGTCTTGGTAAGAAGTCAGCGGAGGTGGCCCATCCACCCACCTATCCATCACACGTACAGCATCCACCCATCCATCATATCTACTAGCATCCATCAACCTTTCCACTCATCCTCCCATTCAACCATCTCTCCACCTCTCCATCTCTTGTTCCTAACACGTCCATGCGCAGCACCTCAACTGTCCATCCACTGGGCTTATGGCGTCCATCCATCTGCTTAGCCATAGATCCATCCCTCATTCCTAATGTAGCTATATGTAACACCTCTAATGTCCATTTGTCTGTCCATCCACCTACCTATTACCACTATCCATGAACCCATCCACCTATCCACCCACCCATCCATCCACTCACACATCCATCCATCAAATTGACTCATCCACCCCTTCATCCCTTGCACGTACCTGCCTCCACCTGTAGCACCCACGTGTCTGTGTCCATCTGCCCGCCCAGTGCCTCGCCCCCTAGATCCACCCACCAGATCTGCCTGCCCTGGGTCTCAGGGCATCTCCTGGCTGTGACCTTGACCCCATGGCGAGTCTCAGTGTCTCCTGGCTGTGACCTCAGGCCTGGGGGAATCCCAGGGTCTCCTGGCAGTGACCTTAACCCCAGGGGGGTCTCCCAGCCATGACCTCAGCCCTGAGCAGGTGTCCCAGCCTTGACCTCATTCTCAGGGACCTCTCCCAGCCATGACCTCATCCCCGGAGGGGTCTCTGGAACATGACCCCAACCCCTTGCTCCTGCAGGTGAACGGGCAGGTGGTGCAGCTGCCAGCTCGGCCCTCCGCAGCAGTATCAGTGAAGCTGGCCCAGGACAAAGTGACAGTGGCCCAGGGCAAGGCGCTGCGGGTGCAATTGAGCCGCGGTGGGGACGTGCGGGTGTTGGCTTCGGGGCACCTGGCCAAGAAGCTCTCAGGGGCCTGCGGCAGCTTCAATGGCAACCGCGCTGATGACCTGCGCCTGCCTGATGGCACCGTGGCCCACAGCGTGGGTGAGCTAGTTGGCTACTGGCGCTTCACCGAGACCATTGTGCATGGTACGGCTCCCACATGGCCCTTCTGTAGCTTCACGGGACCCAGAACCCCCTGCTCTCACCCCCAGCCCCCGTTGCCCTCCCAGTGGTGGGATGGAACGCACGCGCGTGTGTGTGTGTGTGTGTGTGATGCCTGGGTTGTGTTTGGGGGTATGTGTGTCCTCGAGACCTGGGTTGTGTGTCTGGGTGTTAGGTGCCTGGGTTGTGTATGTGTGAACGTGTGTCTGAGTTTACATGTGTAACTCAGGTGCCTTCTGTGTGTGTGTGTGTGTGTGTGTGTGTGTGTGTCCCCCGGACACCTAGGGGGGTGGTGTGCACCTGGACACCTAGGTTCTGTGTGTGTGTCTGTGTGCGTGACTGTGTGCCCATCCCAGACAGCTGGGTTCTGTGGGTTTTGTGTGGGTGTGTGTATGCATGTGTGTGTATCTGGGGCTTGCATTCCCTGTCCTGAGCAGCAGATGGCAGCAGAAGCCCAGCTGTGATTATGCGTATATGCATGCGTGCGTGTGCGTGTGTGTGTGTGTGTGTTGTACACCTGGGTTGTGTATGTATGCGTGTGTGTCTGAATGTGCATGCATATGTCCTAGATGCCTGTTCTGTGTGTGTTTGTATGTATGCATTTCCTGGATGCATGCACGTGTGTGTGCGTGTGCGTGTGCGTGTGTGTGTGCCCCGGACACCTGGGTTCTCTGTGTGTACCCCATGTACCCCGAAGGGAGCTGAGTGTTTTCTCTCCCTCTTTCCAGGGGACGACAAGGACAAGAAGGACTGACCAGGCCCCAGCACACGGACCCCCCCGGCCTCTGAGACCTCCCTTCCCACCTGAGACTCCCCTTCCCCTCCATCATGCCTTTGCCTCAGTTTCCCCTGAGGCTTTCTGGTCTCCAAGGGTTATTTATATGTGGCTTGTGGTGTGCAGCCAGTTCTGGGGTGGAACAGCTGCATTGAATGCTACAGAAGCTGGAGGCAGTGCTTGGGGCTGAGATGCAGCCAGCTCAGGTGTGACAGCTGGGGAATGGCAGCATATAATACCCCACTGCAAGGGCTCTTTTAGTGCCCAGATGCAGCCAGCTCAGGGGTGGAGCAGCTGAGGAACAGCAGCATATCACACCCCATAGCAAGGGCTCCTCTAGTGCTCAGATGCAGCCAGCTCTGGGGTGGAACAGCTGGGGAATGGCCACATATAATGCTTCAAGTAGAGAAGTGGGTCTTGCTTGGTGCTGAGATGCAGCCAGTTCTGGAGCAGAACTGCTGGGGAACAGCTACATATAACTGCCCATAGCAAGGGCTCTTCTAGTGCCCAGATGCAGCCAGCTCAGGGGTGGAGCAGCTGAGGAACAGCAGCATATAACACCCCAGAGCAAGGCCTCCCTTAGTGCCCAGATGCAGCCAGTGCTGGGATGGAGCAGCTGGGGAACTGCCGCATATAACACTTCAAATGGGGAAGGGGGTGTTGCTTGGGGCTGGGATGCAGCCAGCTCTGCGGTGTGACAGCTGAGCACCGACTGCATATAACACTGCGCTGGTGGGATGGGTGGGGGCCTCTTAACTGGTGATGGGATGTAGCTAGCTCTAGGGTGGAGCAGCTGGGGACCAGCAGCATATAACACTACACTGTGGGGGTGGGGATTTCCTGGGGTTGGGATGCAGCCAGCACTGGGATGGGGAATGGCGGCATATAACACTGCCCTGGGAGGGGGCTCCCCTGTGCTGAGATGCAGCCAGCTCTGGGGTGGGACTTTGGAACAGGAAGTGAAGGTGGAAAATGGCTTCGGAGACTGTGAATCAATAAATCGCTTATGGCAAAGACTGCTGGAGCGTCAGAGCGGTTGTGTGAAAGTGTGGAATACACAAACACACAAAACCCAGGCATCCAGGACACACACACACAACACCCAGGTGTCTGTGATGTATGCACATACACACACACGTATACACACACACAAAACCCAGGCATCTGGGGCACACTGAGGGAACCCAGGGGTACCACACACACACACACACACACAACCCAGGAGTCCAGGACATACACACACAGTAGCCAGGTGTCTGGGATGCACAGATGCACACACATAGATGTCCAGGGCATGTACACACACACACACACAAAATCCAGGTGTCCGGGACACACATGCACAGTACTCAGGTGTCTGGCATGAGCAGACGAGCACACACACACACAGAACCTAGGCCACCCCCCCACACACGCTGCTCAAGGGCCTCATGGTGTGGCCCCTCTCACACTCACCTTTCCTAATGCACCCAAGGGCTTTGGGGACTGTGCCCCCATGGATGTCCCTGGGCACAGCTTGGATCCTTCCCTACAGCTGCTCCCAGCCTCGTTGGCCCCCCAGGACCCTTCATTATTACTTCTGGTCCCCTCCAAAGATGCCCTGCCCTTGTCACACATTACACTTAGTGTGCAGCACGTGCCATTTGCCACCAGCATGAGCCTAGGGCAAAGCCCTATGGTGCCACGATGGTCCCCCGCACCCTGGGAACAGCCTTTGGTCATGGCATTTCCAGGGCATGCAGGAATCCCTTCCCACCTCACATGCAATTAATATAATGTATGCCAGGTTTTAGGAGGCCCATGCAATTCAAACCCCAGTCTTCAGGTCCTGCTCCACTGCCCCAGGCCCAGCTCAGCCCTCGGCCTGCTCCAGTCGGTCTCTCAGGTGGCCTCCTGTGGGGGGGTGACAGTCCCACCTCAGCCCTGCCCATGCCCCTCACTCCCCCCCCCACAGCCCCTGCCCCACAACCCTGCCAGTGCCCCTCACTCCTGACCCGCAGCCCCTGCCCTCAGCCTGAGAGTGAGGTTGGGCTGGGGTGGGGGGGAACACAGGGGGATGCAGGTCAGGAGTGAGGGGCACTGGCAAGGCTAGGGGAGGGCAGGGTGACTCAGAGCCAACCCCTGCTCCCCCCCAGCCACATTTTCATGGACCTCTCCTGGCAGTCCAGGGGTTAACATAAAAAGCAGCTCCCCCCACCCTACACACACACATACACACACACACACTAGGGTAAACTGAGGCACAGAGGGAGAGGAGAGCCCAGGTGAACCGGCTCCCAGCCCCACCCCAGACACAGCAGCATTTGCTGACTCAAGCCAAAACATCCAGAGAGGCCCCTCACAGCCAATAGGAGCTGTGGGGGGGGGGGGGGGGCGGCAGTCTGGAAGCACAGCGGTCAGGATCAGGGCTTCTGCCTGGGCGAGTGAGCTCCTGGCAGGATTGAGGGGGGTTTCAATTAGGGGAAATACAGTAGCTGGGCTGGGAAAGTGGGGGTGTACCTGGCACAGATTGAGAGGGGGCTTCATTTAGGCTACTTACGGTAATGGCCCTTCCTCCCGTCCCAGGGGGGCTCTTTCCATCCCAGAAGCCCCTGGGGCAGCTCCTTACTGCTGAGACCCCGCTCGCCCCATCTCCCAGTCAGGCCAGAGTTGGGAGGTTACTCAGGAGACCCCCTCAACCGCCCCACTGCCCTCTGCGCCCCCCCCCCCCCCCCGATAGCCTGTCCACCTCACAGGCACATGGGGCCCAGGTGTGCACGCACACACACACACACATACACGTGCATGCACACACACACACAGAGAACTCAGGCACCCCCCCACACGCGCACACACATACAACTCAGGTGTCCCGGCCCCCACACCCCCCCCACCAGCCTCCCAACTCTCCCTCCCCTTCGCCACCCATCTACTTCTAAAATGTGCGTGTGTGTGCGTGTGCATGCGCGTGTGTGTGTGTGCGTGCATGCGCAGGGGAGCCCGTGCCCCAGTGCCTGGCATGTGCATGTGCGCAGACGCGTGTGGTGCCCGCCGCAGTCGAATCAGCCTCATGGCTGGACATATGTCTGGGGGGGGTGGCACTTAATCCCTGTGGGGGGAGCAGGGGGATTATCGCCATGGTGCCCCGCGGCGTGAATAATCCCGGCAGGAGGGAGGGGCACAAGATGGGGGAGGGGCAGGGGGGCAAAATCCTGTCCCCCCCAGCCCGCACCTCCCCTTCCTAGTTCCTTGGGATCATTGGCAATTATTCAGCTCCTGCTAATGAGTTTAGGGGATTAAACAGGAGGGGGTCCTTGCCTTGTGACCCCTGGGATAGCAGCAGGTGTCTAGGTTTCGGCCTAGTCCAGGTGCAGCGGAGGGGCCCACAGGGACCCCACAGGAGGGCCCCTCTGGCCCCTCCCTGGACTCAGGGTGCCCCAGAGGGGCAACTGGGTGAGGGGCCCCATCAATGGGGAGGCAGAAGTGGGGGTAAAAGCCCAAAGGAAGATGGCAGCAAAGGAAGTCCATGGTTCTTCACCGCCTGCCCCAGGCTTGGTTGGGGGGCATCATGATCCTCTGCCCGCAGGGGTAGGGCCACAGGGTGCCCTGAGTCCTGGGAGGGGGCAGGAGGGGGGAGGGGAGCAGGGGGGGATGTGGGGCAGTGAGAGGAGGGAGGGTGCTGAGGGTGGTTGGATGGACAGACAACAGATAGACAGAATGATGGAGGGATGGATGGATAGTAAATAGATATGGATGGATGGATGGATGGATGGCCACACAGCTGGATAACAGATGGATAGATTGGTGAATAATCGATATAGAAATGGATAGAGAGGTGGATAAATAGAAAGACAAATAGACAGATAGATGGATGAATGGATACATATACAGATGGATAGACCAACAGATATAGAGGTGGATGGATGGATGTCATCACTAAATAATAGATCAGATTGATGGACAGATTGACAGAGAGGTGGATAACACATAAAAAGATGAATAGGTAGAAAGACAAGTCAATGGATAGATGGAAAGACAAGCAGACATGGAGATGGATGGATAAATAGATGGATAGAAGAACAGAGACATAGAG
This sequence comes from Crocodylus siamensis, assembly GCF_052110815.1. Classification (NCBI taxonomy): domain Eukaryota; kingdom Metazoa; phylum Chordata; order Crocodylia; family Crocodylidae; genus Crocodylus; species Crocodylus siamensis. The sequence goes on from NC_143400.1 coordinate 22,651,790, forward strand.
GTGGGTGGGTGGAAACAGCTGGATAATTGATTGATAGATGGGCAAACTGATAGATGGATAATAGATGGATAGATAGAAAGATGGATGGATGGATTCACAGATAGATGAATACATACACAGGTGGATAATAGACACATACGCAGAGAGTTGGGTGTATGGATGGATGAAGATGGGCATGGACAGGTGGACAGACAGGCAGACGGATGATGGACGGGGAGAGGAGGGAGCTGTGGGGATGCTTGACTGGGGCTTAGGACGGAAGCACGGATGTACCCCCCCCCCCGCCAGTGCAGACAGATGGTGCTGGGTGGGGGGAGGGGGTCACCAGCTCTGCTGCAATATGCCCCCCCCACCAGGGGATAAGGAGTGGGGGGTCACCACAGAGACAGGGAGGGGGACCCCCAGTGCTCACACACAGGCTGGGCTGGAGCTGGGGCTGGGGAGTGGGGGTGGGGGGACAGACAGACACAGAGACAAACAGCTCCGGAGAGGGGGCGGCGGAAGAGAGGGATGGACACAGAGAGGGACGGAGGGATGGAGCGATGGATGGAGGGACAGACAGACAGATGGATGGACGGAGAGGTGGATGGATAGATAGGTAAACAGACAAATGGACAGAGAGGTAGGTAGATACAGAGGTGCATGGACACAGAGAAGATGAATAGATGGGTAGGTAGGTAGGTGGTAGATGAGCAGGTAGGTAGGAAGGTAGGTAGGTTGGTGAGTAGGTAGAAAGGTGGGTAGGTAAAAGGTGGGTACGTAGGTAGGTGCATGGGTGGGTGGGTAGAGGGGAAGGGAGGTGCGTGGGTGAGTAGGGGGTAGGTAGGATGGTAGGTGGGCGCCTACAAAGCGGGGCTGAGGGGCGAGGGGCGGCAGGTGCGGGTGCCGGGCGCGGGCAGGCTCAGGGCTCTGGGCAGGCGCAGGCCTGAGGCCCAACCCGTTCATCAGGGCTGTAATTAGCAGGCCCATAACGAGCTGCTTTCCCTGCACCTCCCCCAGGGCCAGGTCCATCCAGGCCGGGGCCCCGGGGCCTTGTTACCGAGCTCTTTCCATGACTTCACCCCCCGCGGCCCCGCTCGGAAAATGCCCCCCCACCCCCGGAAATAGCAGGTCCTGGCAACCTCCCCTGGGGCAACGCCGCGCCCCAGAGCTGGGCGCATCGCAGGCCTGGCAAGGACCACTGGGCTGTCCGATGGGACCCAGGCATCCAGGCGCTCCGGCTTTCATCCCAAGGCCCCACTCCCCTCCCAACAAGCCCAGGCGTCCGGGCCCCCACCCCCACTCTCACCCCCGGCCCCCCCCCCCAGACAACCCAGGCGTCCGGGGCCATCAATCCGGGTGTCAGGGAAAGCTGCTGGCTTCCCAGGCCCGTCGCCGGGGTAACGCCGGGGTAACGGAGCCTCGTGGGAACGGGGCCTGCTGGGGGGGGGCAGACAAAGACCCCCTGGGGGGGTGGCTGGGACCATGTGGCCGTGATCCCACCCGCCCGGCGCCCCCCAGCTGCTGGGGGAGGGGGTTGGGGGAGCCGGACGCCTGGTTCTTTCCCAGCCCCGGGATGGGGGGGGCGGACGTCGGGGGTCCCCCGAGTTGGTCCCCTGGGAGCAGAACCCAGGTGTCTGCCCCCGCCCGGCCCCCCATTATTCAGCCCTTGCCTTTCCAAGCCCCTGGGGGGGTTGGCCAGGGCCCGCCCCCCACACGCGTGTCTTCACACGCATGTCTGGGACGAGGCATGCCCACATGGGGGGCGGGGGCGCCAGTCACGCGCACACAGGCCGAGGCCCAGCAGCAAGAGCAGGACACACGTGTGGCAGGGACGCACAAAGCACATGGCTCACACACACACACACACACACACACACCAGGAAAACGACAGCCCCATGCCAGCAGCACCGGGACTGTGCGTGTGCGCGGGTGCACTTGTGTCCCCCCGGGCGCTGGGGGGCCGGGCCGCGGCGGGTTGCGTCAGGCTGTTGTGCTGCGGGGCCCGGGGCCGGCGCTATTCTGGGCAGCCCCGGGGCGGGCAGGGCCTGGCCCCGCTCGCCTGGGGGCCCGGGCGTCCGGGACACGCATATAACGGAGGTGGGGGGTGGGGCGGTGTGTGTGTCCGGGACGCCTGGGTCCCGTGCGTGTGCGGTGTGTGTGTATCACGTGGGCGCTTTTTTTCTTAATGAGCCCGGGCCCCGCCCACTCGGCCCGGGGGCGGGGTCAAGGCCGCCCGGCTCCAGGAGCCCCGCGCCCGCAGCCCGGCTCAGAGAGCGCGGCGGCGGCGGCGGCGGCGGAGCGGGGCCGGGATGCCGGCGGCGCTCGTCCGCCTGCTCGCCCTGAGCTGCCTTGTCCGCGCAGGTGGGGGCGGACGCGGGGCGCGGCGGGCTGGAGCGCGGACGCCGGGAGCCCTCCCCGCCTCTGCCACTGCCGCGGCAGCTGCCCTTGGCTGCATTCCTCGTGCCCGGGGCGGGGGTCCTGCACGCCTGGGTCCCGCGGCCCCTGCCACGGCGGGTCGGGGGGAGCAGCTGAGAGATGCTTGCGGGGGCGGGATCGGGTCCTTCCCCACTCGGGGAGCGGGACTGTGCTCGGGGGCTGGGAGCCCGGACCCCGGGGCTCTTGGGGGGGGCTGGGGGCTGAGCGCAGGGGGGGCTGGGAGCCCGGACCCCTGGGTTCTTGGCGGGGGCTGGGGGCTGAGCGCAGGGGGGGCTGGGAGTCCGGACCCCTGGGTTCTTGGGGGGGGGGGACGGGGGCTGGGGGCTGAGCGCAGGGGGGGCTGGGAGCCCGGACCCCTGGGTTCTGGAGGGGGGGCTGGGGGCTGAGCGCAGGGGGGGCTGGGAGTCCGGACCCCTGGGCTCTTGGGGGGGGGGGGACGGGGGCTGGGGGCTGAGCGCAGGGGGGGCTGGGAGTCCGGACCCCTGGGTTCTTGGGGGGGGGGGACGGGGGCTGGGGGCTGAGCGCAGGGGGGGCTGGGAGCCCGGACCCCTGGGTTCTGGAGGGGGGGCTGGGGGCTGAGCGCAGGGGGGGCTGGGAGTCCGGACCCCTGGGCTCTTGGGGGGATGGGGGCTGAGAGCTGGGAGTCGGACCCCTGGGTTCTTGGGGGGGCGGGGGGCTGGGGGCTGAGCGCAGGGGGGGTCGGAGCCCGGACCCCTGGGTTCTTGGGGGGGCAGGGGGCTGGGAGCCTGGACCCCTGGTTTTTCCATACGCCCGACAGCCTGAGCGACAGGCATCGATCTCGGGTCTCCGACCCCCCAACCCCAACCCTGGTGCTTGGGGGCGGGGCTTCCAAGGATTGTGGGCGGGGCTTAATGCTGCCTCTATGGGGCTGGGGGCAGGGGGCACTGGTGTGAGCTGGGACCTCGGATGCCTGGGTTGTCTCCAGCTCTGGGGGGTTGGGGGCTGAGAGCAGCGGGGGCCAGGAGCTCGGACGCCTGAGTTCCCTCACCCCTCGCCAGACCAAATTACCATCTGTTGGCAGTTCGGGACTGACCTAATTTCTGGGGCTGAGCTGGTGCCAGGCAGGGGGAGCGAGGGGGAGCAGGCAGTGCTGCAAGAGGACCCAGGCATCCAGGAAGGGAGGTGGGAGCTCTCTGCCCCACCCCACCCCCCACTTCCACCGATTGGGGAAACTGAGGCCCAGAGGCAGGGGGCAGACAGGGAGCCGGGATGCCTGGGTTCTCCCCCCCTCAGTCCCCACCTCCTAGAGCTGGAGGGAACCCAGGCATCCCGGCCCCCCCGCCCCCCAGCAGGGCTGGGCTGAGCTGGGATTTGGTGCCCGGGGGCGGTGGCGGCTGCCGAGTGCTGTCAGGGCTGGGATCACGGCTCAGCTGGCACCGGCGCCCCGAGGCGCTGGGAGCTGGTGAAAGGGAGGGCTGGGGAACCCAGGCATCCAAGCTCCCAGCCCCCTTCCCCGCTGTCCCTCCTCAGGCCCGCCCCCCCCCGCCTCACCGAGAGTGAGCCCAGGCATCCGGGCCGGTCCAACCCCACTGCCCTCCAAAAGAACCCAGGCATGCAGGCTCCCTGCCCCCCGCCTTCTCGGTGCTTGGGGGAGGGGCACAGAGAGTCAGGTCTTGGGGGCTGGGGAGGGGGTTGGAAACAGGTGGGGGTGGGAGCAGCTAGGAACCCCAACCTCCTGGGTTTCCTCCAGCTGCCTTCCCCTCCCAGAGCTTGGGGAGAGAACCCAGGCCTCGGGGCCAGTGGCAGAGGGTGGATCTCACAGCCTCTCCCCTTCCCTAGGCCAAGGTGCCTACTTCTCCCAGGAGCCTGAGGACCAGGTGGTGGTGGCTGGCCAGGCCGTGACACTGCCCTGCGTGATCGTGGGCTATCAGGGCATGGTACAGTGGACCAAGGATGGGCTGGCCCTGGGTGGAGAGCGAGACCTTCCGGGTACGGGCACTGGGGGGGCACCGGGTCTGGTTCTACCCAACTGGAAGCAGTGGTGGCCAACAGGGACCACTAGGGGGCTGCAGTGTAATAGCACTGGGGGCAGCAGGTGGCCCCAGGTCCCTCTGGGGTGGTTAGTAGCCTTGGTGGGGGGCACTAGGGAGCACAATGCAGTGGCCAGCAGAGACCCCCAGGGGTGTCAGGGCTGTATCTGCCTGTCCGGAGGCTGCAGTGGCCAATGAGGAACACTAGGGGGCACTAGATGCATTGCAATAGCCTTGGAGAGCACTGGGTGCCCTCTGGGGTGGCTGTGGCCCTGGAGGGGCACTGAAGGGGCACTGCAGCGGCCACCAGGGCCCCCCAGGGGGCATCGGGTCTGTTTCTACCCAACTGCCCTGCACTCCTGGCCTGCAGTGTCCCCCACCCCCATGGCACTGTTGCGGGGAAGTTTGCAGCACCCTCCTCCAATGCTGAGGCACTGTTGTGAGGAAGACTAGAGGCTGCAGTGGCCAATGGGAGCCATTAGGGTGCTATAAACCCATTACAATAGCACTGGGGGCCTCTGGGTTCCCTCTGGAGAGCCTGTGGCTATGGGGGAGCACTGCAGTGGCCAGTGGAGACCTCCAGGGGGCACCAGGGCTGTATCTAGAGGCTGCAGTGGCCAATGGAGGCCACAAAGGGGCTCTAGACCCAGGGAAGCCCCCAGAGGGGCTGGGGGATGAGCTGCTGGGGGGCACTGCTGATATCTATCTATCTCTCTCTCTCTTTCCACTCCACCCTCCTGCCCAGGCTGGGCACGCTATTCGCTGGCAGGGGCAGCGGAGGCGGGGCAGCACGCGCTCAGCATCGCAGCGGCGGAGCTGGGTGACGACGCAGAGTACGAGTGCCAGGCCACACAGGCTGCCCTGCGCTCCCGGCCTGCCCGCCTCACCGTGCTGCGTGAGTGCAGTGTCCCCCTGCCCCGTGGCACTGTTGTGGGGAAGCTTGCAGGACCACCCCCCCGCAATGCTGGGGCACTATTGTGGGGAAGCTCACAACACAGCCCCCCCAATGCTGGGGCACTTAGGGAGAAGCTCACAGCCCCTCCCAACAACAATGGAGACACTGCTCTGAGGAAGCTCAACCCCTGCTTCCCCCCAGGCTGGGGCACTGTTGTGGGGAGGCTTGCAACACGCCTCCTCACCCCAACAATGGGGGCAGTGCTCTGAGAGGAAGCTCACTATCCCCACCACCCCAATGCCGGGGCACTGTTGCAAGGAAGTTCACAACACCCACCCCACCCCACCCAACCCAACCCCAGGGCACTGTTTAGAAGAAGCTTACAGCCTTCCCCCTCACCCCCCAGTGCCCCCTGAGGAGCTGGTGATTGAAGAGGGGCCGCGGGTGCCAGTCCGGGCCGGGCGGGCCCAGAACCTGACGTGCCGGGCAGGGGGCGCCAGGCCGGCCCCCGAGCTCCGCTGGGCCCGTGATGGGCAGCCCCTCACTGGCACCCTCTATGCCAAGGTATGGGCCAGGCAGTGAGGGGTTAACAGGCCTTTAATACACCCCCCCACACACCTTTAAGGGGAGGTGTGATAATGGTATGGGGGCACTTAAAGGGGAAGGGATGGAATAAAGGGGTGGTGGGGATGGGACAGGAGTGGTGTGGGGGGATTAAAGGGGCTGTGGCTGTAAAGGGGCGGTGGAGAGTCTTAAAGGGGAGGTGGTGGTGGGATTAAGAATGGTATGGGGGCAATTAAAGGGGCATCAGAGTTGGGATTAAATGAGTGTGGGTGGAAGAAAGGGGGGGTGGGAAGGGGATAGGAATGGTGGGGGGTTTAAAGGGGCAGTGGGGAGGGATAAGGATGGTGGTGGCAATTAAATGGGCATGAGTGGAATAAAGAAAGTGCAGGCAGAATTGGGCTCTGGGGACATTAAAGGGACGGTGAAGGTGACACAAGACTGGTATGGGGGCATTTAAATGGGCAAGAGTAGAATAAAGCGGGGGTAGGGATGGGGTTAGGAATGGCGTGTGGGGAATTTAAAGTGTGGTGCGGGCCTTAAAGGGGCAGAGGGCATTAAAGGGGAGGTAATGTTGGGATATAAATGGTGTGGGGAAAATAAAAGTGGTAGCAGAGATGGGATTAAAGGGGCAGAGATGGAATAAAGGGACAGTGCAGATGAGATAAGAACGGTATGGGGGGTTTTAAAGGAGCAGTATAGGGAGGGGTGTAATAGTATGGGGGCAATTAAAGGGGCAATGGGGTGATATTAAAGGGGCAGTGAATTAAAGGGAAGGTGAGGAGCAGGATACGAGTGGTCTGGGGGGGATTTAAAGGGATGCTTTCCTCCTGTCATGCCCCCTCCCCAGGAGCTGATGGTGGATGGGCGGCGGGAGTCAGCGGTGAGCACCCTGCTCCTCGTGCCCAGTGTGGCTGATGCTGGCGCCACCTTCACCTGCCATGCCAGCAACCCCGCGGCCCCAGCAGGCCGGCAGGTCACGGCAACCCTCGACGTGCAGTGTGAGTGCGGGGGCAGTGGGGGTAAGGGACCCAAGTGTCTGGGAGTTTCCCCCCTGCCAGGGTGGTGCTAGAGCCTAGAGAGAATCCAGGGAGCCTGTGCCCCACTGCAGCCCCCTAGGGCAGAGGTGGGGGAGGGGACCCAGGTGTCCAGGAGCACCCTCCACCCACCAGGTTGGTGCTGGAACCCGATATGAACCCAGACACCCAGGAGCTGATGCCCACCTGGAGGCACCCAGAAAGAACGCAGGTGTCTGGGAGCTCCCTGCTCCCCCTTTTTCCCCCCCAACCCCAGGCTAATGCTGGAACCTGGAGAGGCCCCAGGTGTCCGGGAGCTCCCCCCACCCCGAGGCTGGTACTAGGAGCCCAAGAGAACCCAGACTGGGTCTGGGAGCTCTTGCCTACTGGGGACCCCCAGGGCAGAGAGGACCCAGGTGGCACTTGAGGAGGGTGGAGATCCTGGGGGGGGCACCATGAGGGCACAGAACCCTTCTGTAACACCCCCCTCCCCTACCCACCCCAGACCCCCCCTGCTGTGGTCCTGTCCGTGGAGCCCCCGACAGTCCCTGAGGGGGGAAAAGTCCGCTTCCTCTGCGAGGCCATGGCCAACCCCCAGGTGACCTCCTACCGGTGAGCGAACCCGGGTGTCTGGGGTCCCCTGCTGAGCTGAGGGGGCTGGGGGATGAGAGCTGGATTCAGGGAACCCTCCAGTGGCTGCAAAAGGAGCTGCAGCCTTAGCCAGAGTGGGCTACAAGGAGCAGGAATCCTCCCCAAGCCCCACCCCCTGAGGCTCTGTGCCCCTCCCCCTGGCAGGTGGATGAAGGGGGGCATGGCCATTGCAGGGGCCGAGGGCCCAAGCTACGAGGCGACGGTTGACCACTCATTCTTCACCCAGCCTGTGTCTTGCGAGGCCGCCAACGCTGCTGGGGCCACCAACATCACCACCCTGGTGGATGTACACTGTAAGTAGGGGTAGGGCTTTGCTGAGGTCCCTAGGCCTAGGGGCGCTGTGATCAGTGACCCCTCCCACCGCAAGGGGCTGCCAGGGCTGTATCTGCCCAGCTGGAGGCTGCAGTGGCCAATGGGGGCCACTAGGGGGTTCTAGACCCATTTCAATAGTACTGGAGGCTGCTAGGGGGCCTGAGGTGGATGTGATCATGGGGGGCACTAGGAGACTTCAGGGTCCCTAGGGAACACCCTGCAGTGGCCAACAGAGACCCCAGGGGGCGCCAGGGATTCATCTACACAGCTGGAAGCTGCAGGGGCCACCAAGGGACTCTAGACCCATTGTAGTAGCGCTGGGGGGCCACTGGGAGGTTTGTGGCCCTCATGGGGGCACTAAAGGCACCCTGCAGTGGTCAACAGAGAACCCCGGGGGCACCAGGCCTGCATCTACCCAGATAGAGGTCACAATGGCCAATGGTAGCCACTAGAGGGCTCTAGACCCATTGCAGTAGCTCTGGGAGGGCACTAGGGGACTTGGGGAATCTAGGGGGCACCCCACAGTAGCCAATGGAGATCCCCAGGAGGCACCAGAGCTGTCTCCAGCCCCTGGAGGCTGCATTGGCCAACAGGGACAACTAGGGGGCCAATAGCTGTGGTGGGACAAGGGATCTCCTAAAAGAGAGAGTAGAGGGAGGTTCTGGGGGGCACCAGGGGGTAGAGGAGCAGGGAGGTGCTAGGGGGAGTCATGGCACTGAGCACTCCCACCCCCCACAGTTGGGCCCCACCTTCTGGCCCCACCCACACCCCTCACCGTGGACACTGGGGCCGATGCTACCTTCACCTGTGCCTGGAGTGGGAACCCGCCCCTCACCCTGGCCTGGACCAAGAAGGGCTCCAGTGTGGTAAGGAACCCAGGCGTCCGGGCCCCCAGCTCCCCCGCCCCCCAATCCCACTCCGCTCCCACAGCTGGAGAAAACCCAGGGGTCCGGGCCCTGACCACCACCCCCTCCCCAGGTGCTGAGCAACGGGAACACGCTGCGCCTGGCAGCTGTGACACAGGACGACGCGGGCACCTATGTGTGCAAGGCCATTGTGCCTCGCGTTGGTGTGGCCTACCAGGAGGTCACGCTCACGGTCAATGGTGAGGGGTGGGGGTAGGGCTGGGGGAAGGAGGAGCCGCCTCTGGGGTGGGGCTGGCCAGGAGTGGAGGTGGGGGGTCACAGGCCTTGAGGAGGGGGAGGGGCTGCCTTTGGGGTGGGGCTTAGAGGGAGAGGAGTATGCTCTGTGGGGAGCATATTTAAAGATGGGGTCAGGAGTTGGGTGGGTCCTGAGGGGCAGGGCTTAGGGAGGGGTGAGTGGGACATGGGATGAGCCTGGGGGTGGGGCTTAGGAAGGGGGAGAGGCTTGAGGGGGCACAGCTTAGGGGGGCATGCCCTGGGGGTGGGAACATAAGGAATAAGTGTGAGGTGGGGCACTTAGTGGGGGGTCTACTGGAGGTGGGGCTTCTCCCTGGTGCACAGGGCTTAAAAGAGCAGGGCCTGGGTACCCCTCCCTGGTTGGGGCGGGGCCTCTGCAGTAGGCAGGGCTTCCTAATTTGGGCCCTGTCCTGACCTGGCAGGCCCGCCCATCATTGAGCTGGACCCAGGACAGCCGACGGTGCCAGGGGCCCGGGGGCGGCTGGAGTGCATGGTGGGCAGCTCACCACCCCCTGACCGCATCGTGAGTCTGGCTGCGTGGCCCGTGTCTGGGCATCTGGGGGGAAGGGAGTCCACATGTCCCATATCCATGTGTGTGGAGGGCGGCATCCATGTCTACCATATCCATGTGTCCCGGGGGTCATCTGCACATCCCTTGTGTAGGTGTCCATGCATCCTGTGTCTGTGTGTCTAGGAGGGGCTGTCCGCACATCCTGCGTCCCAGTGGCAGGGGAGAGGAGTGGGGCATCTGTGTGTCCTGTGTCCAGGCTGTTTGGTGGGGGGGTTCTCTGTGTCTGCGGACCAACCTACGTTTGTCCACGTGCATGAAATGTGCCCACTAACACATATACTTTATGTGTCCCTGGCAGGCATGGGCATGGGGAGAGCGACCAGTGGCACTGGAAGCCAGGCCAGGGCGGTACATGGTGGACACAGTGCCCTGGGGGCAGGGCCTGCGCTCTGCACTACTCATCCAACCACTGCAGGACGAAGACTTTGCCTGGCCCTTTAATTGCACTGCCTGGAACCGCCATGGCGTTGCCTCTGCCGCCACCAGCCTGCGGCGTGCTGGTGAGCTCTGCCCTCTGCTCTGCATGACCCTGCCTCCTACTTTGCATAGTCTGGCCCCACCCTTCACTTGCTATTTGTGGCTCTGCCCCCTGTGCTATTCTGGGCAGATATGCCCCACCCCCTAATCTGCATAGACATGCCCCTGGGCTCTGATACCTGCCCCCTGCTCTGCCTGGCCTCAGCCCCACCTTTGCTCTTCATAGCTTTGCCAATAAGCCCTGCTTCCTGATCTGCATAGTCCCACCCCATTCTGCAGCTTGCCACACCCCCTCACACTAAGCCCTGCCCCCTGCCCTGTGAGGCCCAGAGCCTGCTGTACATAGCCCCACCCTCTACCGTTTATAGCATTAAGTCCTGCCCAACCACTTTGTATAGTCCCGCCCTCTGCACTGTGAGACCCCCTGCTCTGTATAGCTCCACCTTCTATCCTGTATGGTATTCAGCCCTGACCACACCCCCTGCTCTGCATAACTCTGCCCTCTGCTTTACCTAGCCCCACCTCCCAGGTGCCTAGCCCCACCCCTAAAATCCACTCCCTCCCCCCACACCACCTAACCGCACCCCCTCCAGCTAGCTCTGCCCTGCACCTCTGCTCCTCCGCCCACCCTGTTCTATGCAGCCGCTTCCACCAGAGCTGGGTGCATCTCACCTGTCTCCCCCACCGCAGATGTCCTGCCCGTCACGATCATCGGGGCCTCGTCCGCTTCCGCCGCCCTGGTGCTGGCCATGCTCATCGCCGTGGTCTCCGTGTGCTGCCGGCGTCAGTGCTGCCGGAATGGTGAGGCCCCTGCGTGGTGACACACGAGGTCACAGGTGGGCACAGATGTGCCCACATGCGTGAGACATGGCTGCGTGAGCTCCCAAGACAGGGAAAACGTGTCTGGGAGTGTGTGGAGGCCTGGGTCTGACACTGTGTGTCTGCCCCTACACGTCTGTAAGTCAGTGGCTGAGAACATACCTCCAGCATGTGAGAGCATGTCCAGACACACATGGGCACACCTAGTGTGTGCTAGCATGACTTGACACATGCAGGAATATGCCTGGACACATGGAGACATGCCCCAGTGTATGGGAACACACCTGGAGACGTGTGTGCACACTGCCTAGCACATGAGAACACAGCTGGATAAACACGCATACCACAGCACATGAAAACACCCCTGTGGGTGTGCACACAGACGTTCCTCCCACATACAAGCATGCACTAGGACACACACACACGTAATCCCAACCTGGGCGGGAGCACAATAACACGTGTCATCGCCTCTCTAGAGTGTATCTCAACATGAGAGAAAATGCCTGGACATGTGGCTGTGCAATCTGAAGATGTCAGCCCCCAGCTGCTCCCTCCACATGTGTGTACGCACACGCCTGTGTCCACACGCATCCCACCCCGACATGGGTGAACGTGCCTGGGGATCACACATGCCAACATGCCTATGGGTGTGACCCAGGCCCCCCTCCATGCATGTGGGAAGCATCACATACCTTTGCCATGCTTCCCCCCGGCTCAGGCAATTGGTCCATACATAGGTCAGCCCCTCCCCCTACAGCATACATGGTTAACCCCCAACTGTCCAGAAGCTGGAAAGCAGGGGGTGAGGATCTGGCCTGGGGGGAGGAGCTAACAGCTATGTCCATCTGTCCATCCCACAGTCCAGAGGGGAACCAAGCTGTCGCCAGCAGACGTCCTGGTGCAGATCACCTCAGCCAACAGTAGCCCCGGGCAGCCCAGTGAGGACGAGGGGCCTCGGCAGCCTGTGGTGAGCTCCCAACACAGGGAAAACGTGTCTGGGAGTGTGTGGAGGCCTGGGTCTGACACTGTGTGCCTGCCCCTACCCCGCTCTCCTGCTCCTCCCAATGTCCCCAGTCCCCCAGGACTCACGCCATCGCCTACTGCCCCCCCTAGGCCACCAGCAGTGAGTCCCCAGCCACCTCCCACACAGAGCACAGCGAGATCCTGGAGGATGACAATGGGAGCCAGGACATTAAGGTGAGCTGCCTTGGCCCCGCCCTGAACCACCAGCTCCACCCCTTCAGGCCATATGGGGCAGGGCAAAACCACAGGACCCCCTCCCCCACAGCCATGGGATTATTCTGTCTCCTTCCTGCCCCACAGAGAACCCAGAGAGGGGTAGTGCCATTGGCCTCCCCGGGATGAAGCCATCCTGGCCCTGAGGTTCTTGGACAGGCCCCAGCCTCAGCTGCTTCCCATCATGCCCTGTGCTCTTGGCTCTCACTGCTTCTCACAACCCTGAGGCTGATGGCTCAAGATGGCTGCCACAGAGTGATGTTGCCTGCCTTTTGCCCCTTGGGCCCCAAACACTGGTTCAAGGTGGCCACTGTGGGTTCAAGATGGCTGCCCTTGGTTCTTAAGCACTCAACTATTGGCTTAAGATGGTCATAGTTGACTACTAGGCTGCCTCCAAGTATTTGTTCAAGATGGTCACCATTGGTTCAAGATGGCTGCTATGAACTCCTGGGCACCCAATCATTGATTTAAGATGGCTGCCATTGGGTCAAGAGGGCCACCATGACCTACTGGGCCCCCAACAGCAGCCATCTTGAACCAGTGGTTGGGGGTTAGGAGTCAATGGTGGCCATAGTGAACTACTGCTTGACTACTAGGCAGTCAAGTGGTGGATCTAGATGGCTGCCATTGGTTAAAGATGGCCACAGTTTGACTTGGGCACCCAACCATTGACTCAAAGTGGCCACCATTGGTTCAGATGGCCACCATGAACTACCAGGTGCTCAATAGTGGCCATCTTGAACCACTGGTTGGGTGGTCAATGATGGCCATATTGAAAAATGGTTGACTCCTGAGCATCCATCTACTGGGTCAAGATGGCTACCCTTGGCCCCTGTACTTCCAACCACTGAGTCAAGATGGCCTCCATCTAGATGCCCAACTGTTGGGTGAAGATGGCCATCATTGGTTCAAGATGACTGATGTTTATTGTAGAGACCCTCAACCATTGGTTTCCCCTCTACCTCTTCCAGGACCCAACTAATGGCTACTACAAGGTTCGAGCCCATGAAGAGCCGCTCCTTGGGCCCAGCAGCTTCTCAGACTATGCACCAGCCCCACCCCCACTCTATGCCCCACCCCCTGGCAGCCTCTTCCCAGGCCAGGCCAAGCTCTATGACTATGCCCACCGCTACACCCTGGGAGCACCGGGGTCCTCGCGGACAACATTTGACCCCCATGAGCGCCTGTTCCCACCAGATGGGGGTTACAGCGGGGGCTACCTCACAGCCCCCTACACCCGGGCCTTCACCAGCTATATCAAGCCAGGAGCCTATGAGAAGGCTGAGAGCGGCTATGAGGCCTCGGACCAAGCTAGCAAGGCCTCAGGCTGCTCCCGCCTCTCCTACACATCTCTCTCACAGCAGTCAGACTATGGGCGCCCAGCTCACCAGCGTATGCAGACACATGTGTGATGTCCAGTGAGGCCCAGCCACTCGTGGCCAGTGGGGGCATGTACACAAAAACCTGTTGCCATTGGCTGGGGGACAGCATACTTGGTTGATTCAAGATGCCTGCTGTTGACTCTTATGCCCTTAGCCATGGATTCAAGGGGGCTGCTACTGAGACCCCACCCATGGATTCAAGGTGGCTGCTGTTAACCCATGAGCCCTAGCCATCAATTCAAGATGGTTTCCATTGTGTCAAGATGGCTGCCATTGCTACTAGAAGCAGCAGTAGGCCAGCATCACAAGGGGTGGGGACATGAGCTGGTTGGCTGGGGAAAGGGAATGGGAGTGGCTTCAGGATGGCAGACATGGTGGGTTTGGTAGGGCAGGTGGAGGAGTTGCAGGCTGGGCTGAGCACCTGCCTCTGCGCTGCGGAAAGGAAGGCTCAGGTGGTTGGTTCAAGAAGCCCTTCCAGTAGTCTTAGGGGTGAGCTCCCATTGACTGGCAAAAAAAGTGGAGCCATTGGGTTAGACCATGGTCAATAAGATAGCTCCATGATGACTGACAGCTCAGGGATAAGCTTCAGTTGGTCAGGGAAGAAGCCAAGCACTGGTTTCAAGATGGCCGAAGGGGGGGAGGGGTCAAAGTGGCTGCCCCCCTCCCCCACTGGCTCGGGGATAGGCCTCAGGGGCCAAGAGGGGCTGAATGTCATGGAGAACAGGGAAGGCCGCGGATCCAAGAGAACAGGAAATGGGCCTAGTCAAGATCGCAGTTGCATTGCCTAGCAACCCCAGGCATCCAATTGGGCGGTTGGGCAGCTTATTAATTTATATGCCATTAAAGAGGAATTAATTGAAAGCTTGAAGGTCACTTCCTGTCATTCCCCTAGTTGTGTGAGGTCACTTCCTCTTGTCCCCACCCCTTCCTTGGAGGTGGGGCCACCTGTTATCCCTGCCCCTCCCATGAAGGGGATAAAAACTGCTGGGGCTTCCTTGAGGTGCAGTCTGCCCAGTACCCAGCTGGGACCGGTACAGCTGGGGCCCTGGGAGGGGGCTTCCCTTGGCCTCTGTTCTATGTAGCTGTGATACCTAGCTCCACCCTAGAGCTGGTTGCATCCTGGCCCCAGCTCAAACCTCTGTGTTGCTGGTTGGTAAAGGGCTAGATAGGGCTTCAGGCCTCCCAGTAACTGAACTGGGACTAGTATACTGGGTTACTGGGTGGTGCCCCGTCAGATCTGTTGTATGCAGCTGTCAGCTGTTCCATGCTACTCCACACCAGAGCGCCCTGCATCTTAGGACTTGAAGATGCCTCCCTCTGTGAGGGGGTGGGGTGCAGCTGGAGTCTGGGGGGACTCCAGTTTTCCCACTACCCAACTGGAACCAGTCCAGCTGAGTTACTGGGGGGGGCTTTCACTGTGCTGTTCTATGCAGCTGTGATACCCAACTCCACCCCAGAGCTGGCTGCATCTTGGCTCCAGATATGACCTCTGGGTGCTGCTGGGGGGTGGGGATCCCACCATGCTTTGCGTTGGTCCCCCGAGAAGACTGCGCCGACGCCCAGCACGGCCCGGGTTGTCCGCCCTCCTCTGTCTGAGGGGGGCGGGGCCTGGGGGGGCTCGGCAGGGGGCGGGGCCCGGGCGCTGCGGCTCCAGCTCCGCCCGCGGCTCCGACCCGCGACTCGAACCCGCGGCCATGGCGCTGCCCGGCGCCGCCCTGGCTCTGGCCCTGGCCCTGGCCCTGCTGCAGCCGCTGCCGCCCGCCCGGGGGGGCGCCCAGGTGCGGGGACGGGGAGGGGAGGGGATGGCCGGCCTCGCACTCCCGTCCCGAGCTTCATCCCCTCCCCCCTTTATACGGCGGTGCCCCGCACTCCCGACCGCAGCCCCGCCAGGACGGGGCCTCCCCGCAGCCCCCCAGGGGTGACCTTGGCCGTGGGACCCAGGCGTCCGGGAGTCCCCCGCTCCCCGCGCCCGGGGCCCCCCGCACCCACCCCCTTGCCTGGGCTCCATCCCAGCTGAGCCCCAGGGCGGGGGGCAGCCGCCAGGGGGCGCTCGGTACGGCGCGGGGGGGCAGGTGCCGGCTCCCCCCTGCCCCGTCCCCGGCTGGCACCGAGCGCCACAAAGGGCCTGTGTGCGCGGGGTAGGGGGGGCTCCGCCTTTGTTCCCGCGGCTGGGGGAGGGGGGGCGCTGGCGTCCGGGCTCCAGCCCCCCTGCCCCCGCCAAGGAGCCCAGGCGTCCGGGCCCCCGCATCCCCCGGGGACGGGTCGGGACCCCCCACCCCGCAGCCCCCCTTGCCGCCAGCTGGTGCCCGTGGATAATTCATGGGGGGGGGCTCTCTCTGCTCTCCCCACTCCGGCCTGGTTCTCTCCGGCTCTGGGATGCGGGCGCCCCCCCCGGGCAGATGCGGGGGGGAGGCAGTGCAGGTTTGGGCGCGGGGTCTGTCCCCGCTGGGGGCGCCCGAGAGTCTCCGCGGGGGGGGGGCGGGGGATTACTTAAAATTCCTCCTGGGAGACGGTCGCCATGGAGACGGGGAAGAGCCTGGCAACTCCACAGGGAGCGGTTACCGCGGCAACGACATCCCGGTGGTTGCTTTGGAGAGGGAGATATGGAGGGGGCCGGATGTGCCCCCCCCCCCCCCCCCCCCCCCCTCCGCCAGTGCCTCTCACTCCCAACCCCCCCATCCCCAGAGGTGTTGGGTAGACCATTGCTGTGGAGGGAGGGGGCTCCTGGGAGAGACCATTGTGTTGGCAGAGGAGTGGGGACCACATAGGATGATACCATTGACAGACCCCTGCGCTGGGGGTGGGTGATACCACAGGGTGGCCTGCAAGGTGGGGCTAGGACCCTCCCATTGCATGAGGGATGGGTGGGGGTGGGGCCTGTGGCACTGACCCCACCCCTTGCCACAGGGCGCATCACCGCAGGTGGCCGGGCTGTGCGGGAAGCCAGCTCTGCGCCTGGACCTGGACACAGGGCGCTGGGCTCCTGGGCCTGGCCCCGCCCCCCGCTGCCTCGGCTCCGCCCGCCAAGCCCTGGCCTACTGCCAGCAGGTGCGTGACCCCTGCCCCCTCCCGGGTCAGCCTGATTCCACTCTTCCACCCCTGTGCCGGATTGTCCCATTGGCCATGTTGGGCCCCCTGTGGCTTCCACGAGGGACCGCAATCCCGTGGCCATGGTGAATCATTCCATCACTTCCCCCCATCATGGCAACCATGCTTGACTGACGCATTCTCGCTCCACAATGGTGGCCATATTGGACTGTCCTATTGTTCCCCCGGCACCACCCATGGCTGTGATGGACCATTCTCCCTTGGTGCCCAATGCCAATGGCACCCATGTTTGACCAACCAATTCTGCCCCCCATCGTGGCAGTCATGTTGGCCTGTCCCATTGCTCCCCCCACTCCCTGTGGCCCTCACACCCCATGGTGCCTGCTGGTGGCTATATTGGACTGGCCCATCCTGCCAAAACTGGGGGCAGGGAGTCTGCTGCATGCCTCTCCCCTGCGGTGACGCTGCCCTTACTGCCAGGCCTACCCAGAGCTGCAGATCACCAGCGCGGTGGAAGGCCCTGAGCCCGTCACCATTGACAACTGGTGCCGCAAGGGGCGGCCTGGCTGCCGAGGCCACCGCCACACTGTTGTGCCCTACCGCTGCCTGGGTAAGGCCCGGACGCTGGGGTTCTCTGGGCAGGGGGACAGGGGTGGGAGCGGGGCACACCGGGAGCCCAGATGCCCAGGTTCTCCCCCCCACTTTGGCCCTCTTCTCCCGCAGTGGGCGAGTTCGTAAGCGAGGCGCTGCTGGTGCCCGACAAGTGCAAGTTCCTGCACCAGGAGAAGATGGACTCCTGCGAGAACTACGTAGCCTGGCACGGGGTGGCCAAGGAGGTGAGCCGTGCCCCCGGAGGTCTTAGCCCCCCTGGGGTTCCAAGCCCTGTCCCTGGAGCCTTAGCCCCACCCTGTCCCACCCCTACAACTACACCCCTTCATCCTTTTATGGGGCAAGGGAAGCGGATGATACCATTTCCAATATGGGGGGGAGACCATTGCCCTGGTTTTGGGAGATCCCAAAAGGGTGGGGGGTGATACCATTGCTCTGAAGCAGTGGGAGGATAGGGGGTCACCCTTATTTGAGGGAGTATTGGGTGATACCATTGTCTTGAATGGGAGGATGAGAACATGCCATTGCTTTGAGAGGCTGGGGGCATTATTCTGCTGCAGAGGGGCAGTGGGGATTTTGGGAGCTACAGTTGGCTTTGGAGGGTGGGATAGGAACATACCATTGCTATGAGTTGCTGGGCAGTTGTTCTGATGCAGTAAGGGGTGATGGGGGGATTTTGGACCATACCATTGACCTTAGTGTGGGAAGATACCATTGCCCTGCAGCTGGGGGGTTGGGAGTGACCACTATTGAGGAGGGGGTATTAGCAGATACCATTTCTGGGTTGGATATGGGGATATATCACTGCTGTGATGGGGGGGTAGTGAGGGGGTGCTTTGGGCAGTTGAGGAAGTAGAGGGATTACCATTCTTATGGGGGGGATATTGGGACACACCATGAGCCTTGAGGGGGTATTGGAGGAGACCGTTGCTGAGCTCTGTTGGGGTGGAGATACCCTATACTAATGGTATGGGAATAAACCACCATTGCTGAGCTGTATGGGGAGTGGAGGGTGAGATTGGGAGTTACCATTGCTGTGGAGATGTGGATATTGAGAGATACCATTGCTCTGGGGCAGTAGGGGTGGGGATTGGGGGTGACCATTGCTGGGGGGGGGGGGGTCTTGGGAGATACCATTGCCCTAGAGCAGATACTGGGCAGGGATTTGGGCACGTACTGGGAGATACAGTAGTTGGGGTGGTGCATAGGATATGCCATTGTCTTTTGGGGCAGGGAGTGGGTAGTCGTTGGTAGGGTTTCTTTGGCCTAGGTTGGTGGGTAAAGGAATCCCACCAGTGGTATACATGTTTAAATTAGCATTTTAATTATGTTCTATTAAATGTTTTTGATGGGGAACATGGAGTTGTCCTTGGTATCTCCTTATCTCCCCACCACCTCCATTTGCCCTGTGGGGGGGGCCGGGCGATACCATTGTGGGGAGCAGGGAGGACACAATTGCTACTTTAGGGGGTGAGGTTGGGAGATACTGTTGCCCCTGGGATAGGAGGTTGGGCAGATATAATTATATCCTATGGGGAGGAAACTGGGGAGCTATTTCCCCTGGGGGAGGGGAGGAGTTTGGGAGATGCCATTTCCCTTGGGGGTAGAGAGCTGTGGAGATATCATTGTGATTGGTGGGAGGAGTGGGGGAGGTATAGTTGCCTTGGAGGTGGTGAGTAGTGGGGAGTTAGAGAAATACTATTTCCCTGGAAGGGAGGAAGAAAGGGTTGGGGAGATAGCATAGCCCTGGGGTGGGGGGGGAATACAGCTAGTTTGTGGGGGGAATGTACCATTTCCCTTGGAGGGAGGCGGGGAGTTCAGGATATATCATTACCCTTAGGTGCGGAGGAAGTTGAGGATATACCATTTGGGTGGGGGGGTGCTGGGAAGATACCATTGCCCTTGGTGGGAGGGGGGGGAGTTGGGGAGATACCATAGATCTTGAGGGGGCATAGATACCATTTCTTTTGGTCATGGGAAGGAGTTGAAGAGATACCATGGGCGGGGAACTGCTATTCAGGTCTTTGAAGGCTATCACTGCTGGGGGTGCAGGGAGGGGCGTATGGAGCATACCATTCCCATACAAAAAAGGGCATCTTGGGAGATACCATTTCCAACCAGGAGGAACCATTGCAGGCTTGTGTGAGGGTGTCTCAGCCAATTTCTCCCTCCTTCTCCTCCCCCTATGCCCTTCTCAGGCCTGTGGCATGGAGGGGCTGGAGCTGCACAGCTATGGGATGCTGCTGCCCTGTGGGGCCGACCACTTCCGGGGCGTGGAATATGTGTGCTGTCCCCCCCGGCCCCCGCCAGGGCCCTTCGATCAGCCCTCGGCTCTGCCCAGCAGCCCTGCCCCCTTGAGAGAGGAGCCTGAGCACAGGTGAGGGGGCAGGGCAACTCAGGGCACTCCTGCGGGGAAGCTCGCAGCCTCTGAACCTTCTCCCCCCATTACACTGTTTCTGGGAAAGCTTACAACGCTGTCCCCCATGACACTGCTGTGAAGGAAGTTCACAGCCACCACCCCCCATGGCACTATGGCAAGGGAAGCTCGCAGTGCTGACTCTGCTCTCTGTTCCCCCCAAAAGCGAGGGGACCCCGACAGGCCGGGCACCCACAGAGGAGGAAACGCTGGAGACAGGCGGGAAGGAGGCAGAGGACGAGGATGAGGGCTTGGGGGAGGAAGAGGAGGAGACTGACGATGGCCTCGGGGAGGATGAAGATGACCCCTTCCCGGACACGAGGGATGACTACTTCGTGGAGCCTGGTTACTATGACGATAGCATCACCCAGACCACCATCACTACCACCACGCAGACCACTGAGGAGGAGGTCAAAGGTCAGGCTTCCCAGAAAGCCCTGGGGTAGGATGCTGGCCTAGGGGGTCCCTTCCCAGAAGGTCCTAGGGCAACAACTTGTCATAGGGTATCTGGCGGGCAAGTAGGGGGTGTTCCTATGCTGAACCACCCACCTCAGTGTTCCTGTCCACCTGCCAAGCTCCGAGTGCCTCCCTGGGGCACCTTGTATCTGGCTGCCCCCTCCCCCCCACCACCCTTGAAGCATACCCGCAAGCCTGGGGGTATTGCTGCCACCACCCAGGGGTCTGGACTGTCTTTGGCCCTGTGCCTCCTGTGGTACATAAGCCTTATAGACCTTGAGGATGCTTGGCCCACTGCAAAAGCTTGGGGTGCTTCCTCTAGCCTGAAGCACAAAATACAGCCTCCCTTAGTCAGCCGCACCAAGGGGACACAAAGGCATGCCTCTCCCAACAAGTCCACCACTCTTGGTACAGTGAAGAACTTTATTGGCTACAGATGGAAAGCTTAGAGAAAGCTGCAAGATAGAGAAGTGTTACAGAATAACCTTAGAGCAAACAGTGGTGTGTCTAGGTAGCCTTTGATCACCATCTGCGTTACAGCAAGCTACATATCTAGATAGGATTCAACCATTTACTCACTTCAGCATCTTGAGAGAGAGAGCTGCAGATGTTTCAGGTACTGTGTGTGTCTTCATCCTGGCTGCTCTGCCCCACCTCCTGGGCAGTCTAAGCTTATATAGGACCTTCTGACATTACCTTTGGGGGCCCAATGAAGGCCAGCAGTTTTTGGCTGCTAGCCAACCAATTAGAAAAGCATCATCACTACCTGGAGTGAAAGGGGCTACCAGCCCTGCTCCCCCCAACCCCACCTGCCAGGCCATGAGGTCTCTGCTTAGAACAACAGATAAGAAGATTCACCCTCCTTTCACCTGGTCCAGGTCATGTAAGCAGAGCTAGTTGCTTAGCGACTGGAGTGATAGACAGGTAAGAAAACAATGATAGAAGAAGAAAAAGTACCAAGAGAGACAGGGAGGAGACTGGGGATGGAAATCCTCCACAGGGGTCCCTTCCCAGAAGACCCTGGGGCAGAATGTTGGCATGGGGAGTCCCTTTGGAAAAGTCCCTGGGACACAACACTGCATTAAGGGCTGAAGCAGGACCTCACACAGCCAGGGGGTGGGGCTAACAGGGGGTGGGGCTAACAGGGGGCGGGGATGGCTCAGCCTGGCACTGGGAAGGGGGGCTGCCACTCAGGCCCTGGGCTGTTTTTGCTTGGTCCCAGCAGCACAATAGGATGTTTGTATGGCATTACACAGCCGTTCCAGGCACTGCTGGACCCCTGCCCCCACCACCTGCCACTGGTGTCAACAGGGCAGGGGGGACTCTAGGAGGTGCCTGCAGTGGCCTACAGGCCCCTCCAGGGGCACCAGGGCTTCCTCTAGCCAGTAGCTATAGTGGCCAACCGGGGCCACTAGGGGGCTCTTGACCCATTGCACTAGTCTTAGGAGGGCACTGGTTCCCATCTGGGGGGCTGTGGCCATGGTGGGACACTAGGGGACTTGGACAGCTCTAGGGGGCACCCCACAGTGGCCAACCAAAGACCCACAGAGGGCATCAGGCATGCATCTGGAGGCTGCAGTGGCCAACGGGGGCCACTAGGGGGCTGTAGATGATGTGCAAGAGCCTCGGGAGGTTCTGGGGCCCCCTGCAGCATGCTGATGTGCCCCTGCCCCCCACAGTGACCCCCACACCACGCCCCACGGATGGGGTGGACATCTACTTTGAGATGCCGGGCGATGGCAGTGAACACGCCAATTTCCTGCGTGCCAAAATGGACTTGGAAGAGCGGCGCATGAAGCAGATCAATGAGGTCAGACATCCCCTGGGACCTCACTGGACCCACAACCCTCCACCCCCCCACCCCCCCGCTACACACTGCTTCCTGGGTGGGGACAGGACCAATGACAGCCCACCCTCCCTCCTCCAGGTGATGAAGGAGTGGGCTGAGGCCGACAACGGGGCCAAGGAACTGCCCAAGGCCAACCGGCAGGGCCTGAATGAGGTGAGGACCCAGCCCCACCCCTTTAGAGGACCTGTGGCTCCACCCCGACCCTGTCCAAGAGGAAGTTGGGTCTTTGGACCCGCCCCTAGTCCCTCCTCCCTTTGGGGGCTGTCAGCAGTGGCTGGACCAGGGCCCTAAAGTGGCACCACCCCCCTGTTCTGTGACCCTGCCCCCAGGCTCCATCCCTTTCTGCATCCCACCACCGGGCTGAGGCTCCACCCCCGGATGACCCCTGGCTCTGCCCCCTCTCCCAGCCTTTCCAGGGTCCTGCACCCTTCCTTGAAGCTCTGCCTTCTGGTGCTCCCTGCCTCTGCTGCCTTTAACCCAACCCCTTTCCAGGCCCCATTCCCGGGTGCCCCCTGGCTCCACTGTCTCCCAACCCTCCCTAAGACTCCAGCCCCACCTTCTGCTCCCTCCCTCCACTACGCTCCAGCACTATTCCAGGCTCTGCCCCCTCGGTGGCCTCCAGCTCCACCCCCCCAGCCCTGCCTTGCCCCTGGGCTGAGGCCTCACCCCCTGGGGGACCACTAGCTCTGTCCCCTCTACCCTAGCCCCATCTTTCTTCCAGCTCACTCTGAGACCACCCCTTGGTGCTCTCTGCCTTTAGCCCTCCCTGGCCCTGCCCCCTCTATCCCAACCCTTCCTGCCCCCATCTTCCCAGGCCCCACCCCCTGGGTGCTCCCTGCCTCAGCTTCCCTGCCCCCTTGCTGAGGCTGTGCCCCCTGGCTCGGGCAGCACTTCCAGTCCATTCTGCAGACGCTGGAGGAGCAGGTGGCTGGCGAGCGGCAGCGCCTGGTGGAGACACACCTGGCCCGGGTGGTGGCCTTGCTCAACGACCACAGGCGCCTGGCCCTGGAGGGCTACCTGCGCGCCCTGCAAACCGATAACCCCCAGGTGTGGAGGCAGAGCTAAGGGAAGGGGGTGGGGTCACATGGAGTGGTGGGCTCACAATTAGGGCAGAGCCAAAGGGATGGGGTGGGGCAAGAGGGGAAGGGTTGGGGACATGATTGGAGGTGGATCATAGAGGAGGAGGCGGGGCCATGGGGAAGGGTGGGAATATTGGGGTGGAGATAAGGGGGTGGGGTATGGCTGGGGGGTGGGGTTATAGGGGTGGGGCTTGAAGCGATAAATGTGGACATGATTGGAGCAGAGCTAAGGGGAGGGGTTTGGGGCTAGAGGGGAGGGGGTGGGGTGACAGGGAGGTGTGCTGACATAATTGGGCAGAGCTAAGAGGAGGGGGTGGGGCTGTAGGGGAGGACGTGGGGCCATGGGAAGTGAGGGGGAAGCAGGTAGTGGGGGAGGAGCTACAGGTCAGGGGGCAGAGTTGGATTAGAGGACACGGGGCCACTGGGAGTGGAGAGCTAAGGGCAGGTGGTTAAAGGGCAGGACCAGCTCTAGGCTGGGGTCTAGATCAGGTTCTAGGCTCTGTGTCCCCCCGCTGCCTCCAGTGGGGTTGGGGGCTGCAGGCTGCCATGGGTGGGGGCAGGCAGGGCCAGGCTGAAGCTCCTGGCACTGGGTTCTAGGCTGGGTTCCAGATCCCCCCTCTTTGCAGCCAGAGCAGGTGGCACACTAGTCAGTCCTGGTATGGCAGGTTCTAGCTCCGGGGCTGGGGTCCGAGTCAGGTTGTAGATTGGGGCAGCAGCTTAGAAACCAGGTTCTAGACTGCAGCAGGTTGGAGGCCAGGCTCCAGATCCCACTAGCAGGCAACAGTCTGGGTTCTAGATTGGGGGCAGGTTCCAGGATGGGTTCTAGTTCCAGGCAATGGGTTCTAGGTCTACCTTCACCCCAGCCAGAACCCGTGCTGTGGGGTCTTTGCCCCAGGTGCTGGGATCCAGGCCAGGTTCTAGCTCTGGGCTGCAGGTTCTAGATCGTGCTTCTCCTCCCACCCCTCCAGCCGGAGCGGGTACTGCAGGCGCTGCGGCGCTACCTGCGGGCGGAGCAGAGAGACCAGCGCCACACGCTGCGTCACTACCAGCATGTCAGCGCCGTCGACCCCCAGAAGGCTGAGCAGATGAAGTTCCAGGTAGGTCCCGTCCCCCTTGGCCCTGCCCATGACTCTGCCTCCTCACCTCACCTGATTGGCTTCCCCCAGGTCTACACCCACCTGCACGTCATTGAGGAGCGAATGAACCAGAGCCTGGCACTGCTGGACAAGAGCCCACGCCTGTCCAGCGATCTGCGTGCCCAAATCCGTGAGTACCCCACTGCCCCCCAGCCCCTAAATACCCCATAATTTCCCTATTGCCCCCCTGGTCCTACCATGTGTCTCCAGCCCCCCCACATCTCCCTACAGCTCCCCCCAACTCCCCCATGTGCACCTAGGACCCTTATTGTCCCCCTGGCTCCACCATGTCCCCAGCCCCCTCCCCCCCCCCGAGTGACCCCCTGCCCACCATATGTCCCCAGAACCCTGTATTGCCTCCCACATCTCCAGCTCCCCCCAGTGCCCCCTACCCTATCTAATTGCCCCCTCCAACCTCAGATCCCTCATCCCCTGCCCCACGAATTGCCCCCGAGTCCTCAGATCACTACACCCCCCATTGCCCTCCCCCACAGGCCCCATACCCCCCCAACCCTCCTCATTGCATTCTGTGCCCCCTCCCCGGGCTTGTTCCCCTCAAACTGCTCTGAAGAGCTTCAGAGGCAAATATTTAAATGCCCCCCACAGCTCTGGGAGGGGAGGGGGGATTGCGGAGGGTGAGAGCAGGGGGTGTTCACAGCCTGAATGCCTGGGTAATTTGGGAGGTGAGTGGAGCTGGAACCCCCCCATGATGCCTCCCACTCTCCCAGAGGAGCTGCTGCGGGCAGAGCGTGTCGGAGCCGGTGCCCTGCTCACCACATCCATTTCTGAGACCCGAACCACTGAGCAGCTCCTGCCCCTGGACAGCAGTGAAGATCCTGCCCCTGAGCACCGGCTCCACCCTCCAGTGGGCGGGGACTCCTCCCCCAGGGAAGGTGAGGGGCTGTGGGGGTGGGGCCTGGACAGTCCTGGGGAGGGCAGGGCCTTGCCTTCTCGAGAGGCGTGGCTAGAACTCTGGGGGCGGTGGTTAGTAGTGAAAGGGGAGGGGCTTAGAGAAGGAGCAGGGCCACTTCCAGTAGGGGCGGGTCTACAGCTCCATAGGGGACAGAGCCAGAGCTCAGGGAGATGGAAGGAGCCTGTTCAGGGTCAGAAGGGGTGGGGCTAGGGTTAGGGGAGGGGCTCAGGGGCTCTGGCTCCTCCCACCTCACGTTGTCTCTGCTCTCTTCCCCCCCCATCCCCCATGGAGCAGACTCCCAGCAAGTGGACAAGAAAGGTGAGTGCTGCCCCATGCCCTGCCCCCACACTGGCCCTTTAAGTGGGACAGGGCCATGGGTCATGTGACTCTCCCCCCCCCCACCCCCCACCAGGCTCAGGGATGGTGGACGAAGACGGACCCAGTGACGCTGCCCTTCTGCACCAGTATGAGCAGAAGGTGAGCACAGCCTGGGGCATTGTGGGATACAGGAGCTGGGGCATGGTGGGATACCAGGGATGGGGCCCAAGGCACAGTGGGATACTGGAGGGGGTCTGAAGCATTGTGGAATACTAGGGGGGCATGTCTACAGCATGGTGGGATACAAGAGGGCCCAGGGCATGGTGGGATATTAGGGGCAAGCGGGGCGTGTCAGGGTAGCATTATCAGATACAGGAGGGTCTGGGGCATTGTGGGATTGGGGAGGAGGGTCCAGGCCACCGTAGGATATGGAAGGGCCCAGGGCATTATGGGATACTGGGGGGAGGGCATTGTGGGACATAAGGCACCATGCATTGTGGGAGCAGCTAAGCATTGCCTGCCTGCAGCCTGGCAGGTAGCCCAGTGCAAGCATTGTGGGATATTAGAGGACCCAAGCCCAGGTGCACTGTAGGAACTATGTGTCTTCCCTGCAAGGGTTACTTCAGCAGGGAGTTGGGCCTGAGGCATATCAGGATCCAGGTGTGAGTTCACCTCCCCAGAGTATGCAGGGCATTGTGGGAGCTGTGGAGGGGGCAGGGCCTGTTTACCCACAGTGCTCTTCTTTGTGTTGATCCCTCCCCCCCTCACCACCCAGCTCAACACTTCGGCCAGGGACATCAAGCGCGTGGCCTACAAGCCCCCCGAGATCCAACGAGACGAGCTGGTGAGTCGGGGACAGGGCTTCCCTCGGGTGTGTGCCCCGCAATGGGGTCCTCCCAATCCCCGGAGCTTGGGGTCCCCCCCATGTGGGGTGGGGCTCAGGCTGCTGTGTCCCGCCCCCAGGAGCCTGACACGCTGGTCACCATTAATCGGGGCGCCCTGATTGGCCTGCTGGTGGTGGCTGTGGCTGTTGCCATGGTGATTGTCATCAGCCTGCTCATGGTGCGACGCAAGCCGTACGGGACCATCAGCCACGGCATCGTCGAGGTAATGGGAGAGCCCCTCGCCCCCAGGGCAGGGAGAGGACCCAGGCACCCGGGACCCTCCCCATGCTGCCCTACTCCTAAAGAACCCCGGCATCCACCCCCCAACGCCCCCGGGTTTCTGGGCCCCCCCCTCCAAGGAACCCAGGTGTCCGGGTCCCCCCCGTTCCCCTCTAAAGAACCCAGGAATCCAGGCCTGTCCTGGCTGCCCCTAGAGGCTCCCCTCCAGGTGGGGAGGGGCAGGGCAGGGGGTGGAGCCCCAGCTGACTCCGCCCCCATCCCTCCAGGTGGACCCCATGGTGAGCCCTGAGGAGCGGCAGCTGAGCCGCCTGCAGACCCACGGCTATGAGAACCCCTCCTACAAGTTCTTCGAGGAGCTCAACTGAGGGCCTCCCACGGGGTGGGGCAGGGGGTGGGGCTTAGCCCCGGGGCCACCCCCAACCCCACCTGGCCCCCCCCACCCCCTGCCAGGAACCCCCCCAGCCCTCCTCCACCCCCCTGCTTGGCTCAGGTACCCCACATAGCACCCTCCAGGGAAGGGGGGGGCATAGTGCATTCTGGGAGCTGCCCCAGTGCATGCTGGGGGGGTCCTGCAGCTCCTAGGAGGGGCTCAGCCCCACTGTATTCTGGGACAGAGGGGCCCAGTGCATGGTGGGGGCCCTGCAATGCATCCTGGGAGTTGTCCCAGTGAATTCTGGGACAGAGAGACCAGTGGGGGGCTGCAATACATCCTTGGGGGGCCCAGTACATGCAGCATCACTGCACTGCATCCTGGAGGTTGCCCCAATGCATTCTGGGACAGAGGGGCCCTTGTGGGGGGGCTGCAATACATCCTGGGAGCTGCCCCACAGCCCCTAGTGGGATGCAGGGGGAGAGGGAATGTGGACTGTACCATCTCAGCCACCTGGAGAGGGAGATTGGAATTAGGATATACCATCTCATTTCCCCTGCAGGGGGAGATGGGCTGTACCATCTTACTCCCTGAAGGGGAAGATGGGTTATATCATTATCCCCTTGCTCTAAGGGGGGTTGGGATGTACCATTTATCCTCCCCTGGGTGGAGAGATGTGGTATGTACCATCTCATCTCCACGGGGAAGAGAGCCCTTGGGCTGTACAGTCTCACCCCCTTGTATTTGTTGGGGGGGAGGGGGAGCATTTGGGATGTACCATCCTGCCCACCTCCAAGGGGGAGAGGAGATGTGGGATATCTCATTCACCTGGTGGGGGGAATGGGACATACCATCTTACTCCTGGCAGGGGTGTAGAGGTACAATTTAGGACATACCATCTTTCTGCACTGGAGGGGATGATTTGGGAGGTACCATCCTACCTTGTCCAGGGAGGGGGGCTGGAGGGGTTATTAACACGGTAAAGGAAACCGAGGGTAATTTATTTTCTCCGCGTACAGCTCTAAGCACGTCGGGTCTTCATCATCTGTCTGTCTCCATCTGTCTGTCTGTTCCTTTTAATTAATTAAAGGCGTTATTTTTTTCGGGGGAAGGGTCCACACTTGCACACACACAAGGAACCCAGGCATCCGGGACACACACGCACTCACACATGCACTTTCATCTGGCTGTTTTATGTGTCCTGGGCCTTTAAGAGCCCCCCCCAGCTTAGGGGGGGAGAGGGGGGAGGGTGTTGAACAGTACCATCTCTGTAAAGGTGAGGGGCAATTGGTTGTACCATCTCTGGGGTGAGGAGCTAAAGGACTGTACCATTTGTAGCAGGGGGAATGTCCAGCCACCTTTTATATGGGGTGCATTTGGGATGAACCATATGCCAATGTGAGGGGGGACGAGTTGTGTTTGGAACAGAACGTTGTGCCCACCTGAAAAGGCGGGGAGGTTCTGCTTGGAATAAACCATTTACCCTCCTATTCCCCCCCAGGACGGGCATTTGGGAGGTACAAATGTAGGGGGGCGAGGGTTGAAGTGGGACTATACCATCTAACCCAGTGGGGGGGGTGTTTGGGAGGTATCACCTTCCTTCCCCAGGCAGGGGGGGAAGGGTTCTGGAGGACTAAACCATCTTCTTCCACTGCAGGGGGGAATGCTGTCCATAATGGAATATACCAGCTCAGTGGTGGAGGGTGTGGCATGCACTTGGGCACGTCCCACTTCTCTGGGGGGCGGGACTAGGATGAACCCCCGCACCCCCATTCAGCCGTGATCTCTCCCCTTACTTATAAACCGTGATGACTTAGAAGAGACCCTGCCCCCTACCTGCTGCGTGTTTCTTTAACCCTTCCATGCCCTGACTGCACAGCGCAATGAGGGAGGGGGCGTGGCCTAGTGTCCCCTGCCCCCCCATGACTGGAAAAAAGGGGGGGGGGTCTCAGCCCCGCCCCTTCCTGACTAATGAATAAACTGTCACTTCCTTACACCGACCCCCGCCTGTGTCTGCTCACTGGGGGGGGGGGCTTCACTAGGCTGCGATGTCAGGAGCGGGCCCCAAGCTGGGGTTGCCCCCGGGGGCTGGAGAGGACACAGGCGTCCATCTGCCCCCCCGGGTCCCCAGTCATGCCCCAGCAGTGGACCCTGGATGGGGTCTTGGCACTGACCCCGGCCCCAGCTCTCCCCGGGGGGGCGGGGCGCCCTCGACCCCCAGCCAGTGCCCCCGGATTGCCCCCTTCCCCAACCCTCTGTATTGGGGTGGGGGCTCCCCTCCCCCAGCCCAGGGCCCGGGCTTCTAGCCCCCCCTTCTCTCAAGTGCTTCCCCGAAGAAGAAGGCGGGTGTCCCGGCTCCCCCCCGATGACCCGCAGACCTGGGGAGAAGCCGGAGGGCTCCCCCTCCACGAAGACCCTAGGGTCCGGGCTGCCCCTGCTCTCACCCCCAGGTCCTTGCCCCCCTTCTCCCGGCGCTAGAGAGAGCGGGCTCCCAGCCCCCAGAAAGACCCCAGATGTCCCGGTCCCCGCTGCCCTGCTCGGGGAGCACTGGGAGGCACTGGAGCGGGGCGAGGTCCAGCTGGTCTGGCCCCCCGCCCCGCCCGCCGTTTATTAACCCTTGCGGGGCAGGGCGGGGCCCGATCCGGGTCCGTCCCCCCCGGGTATAAAGCGGGCGGCGGGGGTCGGCCCGGGACGGAGCTGGGTGGAGTGCGCAGGTGCGTGGGGACTTGGGGCTGCCTTGCTCTCGGGCCGGGCGCTCCGCACCTGCGGGGAGCGCTCGCGGGGCGGGTCTCGAGCTCGGGGTCCTGGGCGCCCTGCGGAGCGGGGGGAGTCTCTCCCTGTCCGGGGGCTGGGGGTGCTGAGAGCCCGGGCTCCCGGGAAGGGATGGGTGGGGGGCTGAGAGCAGGAGGGAGCCTGCACTCCGGGGGGCTGGGTGGGGGGCGATCCCGGGCTGGCTGCAGCTCGGGGGGCTGCGGCCTGGTCGCCGGGCCCCTGCCCGGGGCGCGGGCACCTGGCTCCCTCCACGCCCGGAGTCCGGGGACGCGGGCTCGCCTGGGGTCTCTGCCCCGGGGGTGTCAGCGGTGCTGCCCGGGGGGCTGGTTCCGGATTAGCCTGAAAAACCACCCCGGGCCCCAGCCCTGCCCGCCCCGAGGAATCCGGCCGGGCCGGTCGGGGGAGGCAGGGACCCTCGGCGGGGGGGGCTCCTCCCTGCCTTGAGGGGTCTCAGCGGCTGTGGGGCTATGCACGTGTTATGCAAATGAGGTTTGTATTAGCATAGCGGGGGAGCCACCCCACTTCCCCCCCAGAAAATGCAGATGTCTGCCCCCCCAAATGGGACCCAGGGGTCCTCGCCTCCCTCCTCGCCGGTGTCTCACCCCCACCCCCCATTTCAGGGCCTGACAGAGACCCTCCTCCTCAGTGGCGTCATGGCAGAGAAGGGGAACCCCCTGGTCTTGGGGCTGCTGATCTTGGGCAACCTCGTTATCCTGGTGAGGGGTGGGGGCGGGGCTTCAGAGGCTTGCCCCTCGCGGAGCTGGGCTTGGGGTTGGGGGCGGGCTCTAAGGGGGGGTGGCCCAGGGTCCTGGGTCCTCGGGCCGGGGGGTGTGGGGGAGATGAGGGTGCCCAGGCTCCTGGGTCCTTGGCCAGGGGCCTGCAGGACCCGCCCTGACCCCATACACCCCCCCGGGCAGCTGGCAGGACTGGCACTGTACGCGGAGACCATCTGGGTCACGGCCGACCAGTACAAGGTCTACCCCATCCTGGGGGTGTCAGGCAAGGATGATGTCTACGCGGGTGCCTGGATCGCCATCTTCTGTGGCTTTGCCTTCTTCTGCCTGGGGGTGCTGGGCATCATCGCCCTGGCACGGGGCAGCCGCCCGCTGCTCATGGTGGTGGGTGCTGGGGAGGCAGGGGTGGGGGACTCCTTGTGGGGTGGGAGGTCTCCCCTCACAGCCTTCCCAGCACCCCCAGCCCCACTCAGTTGGTGGGGGATGAGTGCCCACACTCCTGGTTCCCAAACTGGGGGTGTGGGGGGGAGCTAAGGTGCCTGGGCCCTGGGGCTCCTAGTGTGGGGGAGGTGGCAGGATAGGGGGTCTTGGGGCTTGTTGGGGGAGATCTCCCCCTGCCCCCAGACCTCCCACCACCCCCAGGACCTCTGTAGCCAGGGTGTTGGGGGTACCTGGGTGCCCCAACGCCTGGGCTCTCCAGCTGGGGGGTGTGGGGGATCCTGGGGCTCCTAGGGTGGGGGGGGCAGGGTGGCTGGAGGGGGTCCTGGGTGAACTGGGAGGGGTTGGGGTCCTTTGGGGGGGGTCTGGGCAGGGTTGGAGGGTCTTGGGGAAGGGAGTCCTGGGGCCTCTTGGGTGGGGGGAAGGTCTGAGGTGCAGGGGTAGGTCCTTGGGAGGGGTTGGGGAAGGTCTGGGCAGGATTATGGGGTCTTGGGGTCTGGGAGCTCCTGGAGGGGGCTAAGGGGTCCAGACAGGGTGGGGGGGTCCCTGAAGCTGGGGGATCCAGGGGGGCTGGGAGGGAGCCAGGGAGGCTCTGGAGGGGCCCACAGCTTTGCGCATGTGGAGGTCCATGGTGGGGGTTGCAGGTTCCTGCCCCCCCTTCCCAGGGGGTTCTCATGCCTGCCCCCCTCCCCCCAGTACCTGGCACTGATGGTCATCGTCTACATCTTTGAGTCGGCCTCGTGCATCACATCCTACACACACCGCGACTTCGTGAGTGCACCAGGATTCCCGGAGGGGGGTTGGGGGGGAGGCTAATGTCTGGGTTCTCACCCCCTTGTTCCCCCAGGTGGTGTCAAACCCGCGGCTTGTGACCAAGCAGATGCTGTCATTCTACGCGACACCGTCACACCAGGGCCGCGAGCTCACACGCATGTGGGACCGCATCATGATGGAGGTGGGGACCCCAAGCAAGCCCCCCTGCCCCAGACCACCTCTGTCCCCTAATCTCCCCACCGGTGGCTGCTGTTTTTATAGGTGCAACTTTAATTTGGGGCGGAGGTGGACCCCAAATGTGGGGGATGTGTGCCCCGATCCTGGCTGGATTTCACCCCTTGCTTGCCCCCCTCCAGCAACAGTGCTGCGGCACGTCGGGGCCCCTGGACTGGGTGAACAACACGTCGGCCTTCAGGGCCCGGTTCCCTGAGGTGGCCGCGCCATGGCCCTTCCTCTGCTGCCGCCGTGACCCCAACTTTGTCATCCTCAACCAAGAGGGCTGCCGCGTCGGGCACGTGGACTACGTCAACACCAAGGTGCGGGGGGAGTGGGGTGCCCCTTGCCCTCACCCCCTCCCCCAAACCATAGCCTCTGCCTTATACCCACAGTGCTCCTCCATCCCAGCCTGCAGCCCCCTGCCTTTTTATAGTCACAGTGCCCCTCATTCCTGACTGGCAACCCCCCCGCTTGGACCAGGGACAGACCCCAGGTGTCCTGTTGCAGTAAATTACCCCCCACCATGTGGGAGTGAACCCAAGTGTCCTGGCAGTGAAGCACCCCAGGGCTTTCCATCACCCCCATCTCCCCACTAAGCAGCGGGGAGCCAGAGGGAACCTGGGTGCCTGGCCCCCCTCCCAGGGACCCCAGGCCTCTGGGCCACCCTGAGATAACAGGTCTGTCACCCCAGGGCTGCTTCGAACACATCGAGAACGCAGTGAATAGCTACACGTGGGGCATCTCCTGGTTTGGCTTCGCCATCCTCATGCTGGCCGTGAGTGGGGGGTCTCGGAGCGGAGGAGGGCTGGGGGGTGAGAGATGTCTGGGGTCTTTCTAGCTCTGGGAGGTGAGTGGGGGGGCGGGGGGGCTGGGAGCTCGGACATCTGGGCTCTCCCCAGCTCTGGCCCCTCAGGTGCTCTCTCCCTGTCCTATGTTGAGAGCCCGGCCACCTGCGTTTGGGGGGGGGGGGCTGCCTGGGCTTGCTATGGGGGAGCAGGTTGTCTCAGGGTCTCACACGTGTCTTTTCCCCCACCAGTGCCCCGTGATGCTGTTGGGCATGTACCACTACACCACGCTGTGACCTCCCCCCACCCTCCCCAGGGGGCTACTGAGCCTTGGGGGCTGCATTGACCCCCTGCCCCCCCCGGGCCATTTCCGTGTGACATGGAATTAAAGCCCTAAACTGAAGCTGCTCCTCTGGTGTGGTCTGTGGGGGGACGACCCAGGTGTCTGAGTCCTCTACTCCCGTGACCCCCACCCAGCTTCACAGCCAGGGGCCCCCAGGTGTCTGCATCCTAGCCCCACTCCCTTGCTCACCCTCCCCTTCCCCTTCCCCTTCCCTTTCCCCTTATGGACCTAGAAAGGACCCAGGCACCCCCCCTCTGCCACCCCCACCCAGGTGTCCTGGTTCTCAACGTCCTTCTCCCTGCCCACCCCCGCAAGCTGTAGGGACCCAGGCACCCTGGCTCCCTTCCCTCAGGCCTGTGGATCCTGTCTAGCAGGTACCTTGGAAGCTGGGGAGGGGGGTGTTAATTGCCCTCACCTGCCATGTGGCCAGACCAGAAAAGCAGGACCGACCTGTGCAACTGGCCCACAGCCTGCCCTCCCCCCCAGGTATTCTGGGCAGGGAGGGGGGGTCCATCCTGCAGGCCACAGCCCTTTGCAGGCTGCCACACCAGGAAACCTGAGCCATAGCGCTGCGGTGGGGGCAATGCAGACATCTGTGCTCCTAGCCCCCCCACCCGCAACGAACCAGGGGTCCGGGCCTGGCAGCCGTTTTCCCTCATTTTATTTGTTAAGGGTGTGGGTTTAAAAACATTTTTTAGTATGGAGCTGGGGGTGGTTTGCCTGGGCGTCTGGACACTGGGGGGGCTCCTGGCCTGGAAGGGGAGGAGGGAGGCCAGGAAGTAAGGGCAATTGGGGGAGGGGCTGGTGAGGGGGCATAGGGGGGGGTAAAAGCAGGTGTGGGAGTATTTAGAGGAGCATGAGGTGGGGGGGCCATATTTGACTGAGGGCAAGATGAAGTGATAGGGCTTGGGGGGACTCCTCTCAGCGGTGGGGGGATAGTAGGGGTGTGCTTAGGGGGCTAGCAGTTGATGAGAGTATGTGGGCCCTCCCCAAAATAGCAGGTGTAGGGGGTCCTAGAAAGGGAAGGATAATAGAGGTACTTCCCTGCCCAAGAGGGGGCTATGGGGGTACAGGGGAAGGGCAGAAAGAGGGTGATGGGCAGCAGGGGAGATGTAGCCCCCCATAACACAGGGTATGAGGGGGAGTCCCCCAAAAAGTATGTGAAGGGGGTGATAGAGGTATGCGGGGGAGGGACTTGCAGGAGCTATGATTGGGTATAGGCAGGCCCCCAAAAGGGGGGTGATGGGGCTATCTGGGAGTGGGGAGCCCAGCACCTGGGTGCAGGCCCAAGATGCAGCCAACTCTGGGGTGCATCAGGAACAGATCAGCTCCGAATAAAGCTATGGCAAGAACTGGCCTAGGAGCAAGATGTAGCCAGCTCTGGGGTGGAACAAAGCATATAACACCCCTGTCTCAGCCCACAGCCTTGGCTCCCCTCCCGGAGCACCCAGGCATCTCCGCTCCCTTCCCCCAGGCCTATGGATCCTGTCTTGTAGGGACAAGGGTCGGGGGGAGGGCTTAATTGGCTCCCAGCCGTGCGGCCAGGCTGGAAGAGCCAGGCCCGTGTGCGGAACCAGCCCCACAGGCTGGGAGCTGGGACACCTGGGGTCATCCTGGGGGTCCTGGCAGCTAGGGAAGGCCCTGAGCCCTGCCCCCTCCCCCAGGCTGCCCATCCAGAAGGGGACACTGAGGCACAGGGGTGTGGTATGGGGCAAGGCAGGGGCCGGGGGCGGGGGAATGCAGGCCTCCCTGCCAGTTCCCGGCTTGATTTGTTACTTGAATAGGTTTAAAAATGCTTGGTACGAAACTGCAGGGTGAGCACAATCTGGGGGGTGGGGCTCTCTCCAGCTCTGGCAGGGGAGGGGGCTGGGGGGGTAGGAATAATGGGTGGGAAAGCCCTCTCCAGGCAGCAGCCCCCACCCCAAGATACAGGTTAGACAGGATCCGAACGCCTGGGGGATGGACACCTGGGTCCTCAAGGAAAGTCTTAAGGGGGTGGTGAGGCCCCATCCCACCCCAGAGCTGGCAGCCTGTATCTTGGATGGGGGTAGGTTTAATTCACCCCCCGCCACACCAAGGTCCCCCAGGCCAGAAAAGCCAGACCCACCTGTACATGGTCCCACAGGTTCTCCAGGAGTGGGGGCCCATTCTGGGGGTCCTGGCAGCTTGGGAACCCGTGGTGCCCCCCCCCCCCGTGCTCTTACCCCCATCCAGAAGGGGAAACTGAGGCACAGGGCTGCATTATGGGGCAAAGCAGGGTCTGAGCAGGGCAAGGAGAGAACCCAGATGCCACCTCCCCCCCCCCCCCCCGCGGCAAACACCCCAGACCCCACCGCCCCCCCAGGGAACCCAGGCATCCAGGCCTGGCTGCTGTTTTCCACTTTTATTTGTTAATTAAGTGGGTTTAAAAATGTTTAGTACCAAACTGGGGGGGGGCTCAAATCCAAACTGGGTTGGGGGGCGTGACTGGGAGCCAGGATGCCTGGGTTCTCTCCAGGTCTGGCAGGGGAGGGGGCGAGGGTTAGAGCAAGGGGGGGCTGGATGAGCCTGGTGGCCTGGTCCTCCCCAGGCAGGAGCCCCCCAACCCCTACAGGCCGGCTGTGGGGGAGGTTAGGGTCTGGAGGTCAAAGTTCAGCCCAAGCAGGGCCTGCCCTGGCCCCTAGTGTCAATCAGGGGGACGGGAGCCAACGGCGGGGACACAGGGTACCCAGGTGTCCAAGATGCCCCGGGGCAGTGGGGTGTTGTGGTTACCATGGTTACAAAGTTAGAAACATGACTCATACAAAAGCCCCGAAACATGGGGGGGGGGGGGGTAACAACAGCCCAGGGGAGGGGGAACAGGGCAGACTCCTCCCAGCCCTTCTGACCCTCCACGATGTCACTGGCAGGTGGTGACATCGTACCCATCTCCCAGTGATGTCAGAGCAGCGGTGAGGTCATCGGGTACCAAGTTAGTGGGGGAGGGACTGTGATGTCACAAGAAGGGGAATGCCAAGGGTTTGTCCTCTGTGATGTCACAGCATACCATGCTGTCACAGCCCAGCGGTGCGGTAAGGTCAGAGCAGCTTGGGCCTATCCACACGGTGATGTCACAGTCAGGAGGTACTGCACCACTGACATCACAAGGGGGACAAAGTGTCCTACACACACCCATGCTGTTATGTTATAGCCTGGTGGAGATTTGGCAGCAAGGTCACCATGTGCAAATCAGCACTATGATGTCACAGCCTGGGGGCATTTCAGCAGTGATGTCACTGTAAGGTCAGAGCTCCTGGTGCACATCCACACTGATGTCACAGTCAAGTGGGGGTTAAACTGTGCAGTGATGTCACTGTGAGGTCAGAGCTTCCCAGGCATGTTGATGTTATGATGTCACAGCCCAGCAGCATTCCACCAATACCATCCCTAAGGTCACAGCTCCTGACACATCCACATGGTGATGTCACACTGTTGTCACCGCTCCCCATGCCCGTCCATGCAGCGATGTCACAGCTCAGCAGCATCTCTACAGTGATGTCATCAGGATGCCTCACACCCATCGACAGTGATCTCTCAACAACAGCCGCTCTATGTCACAGCCACCCACTGCTGCCTCTGCCATGATGTTACCATGACCTCACCCCCTTCTGCTGTGATGTCAGTATGCTCCAGAGAGGAAATGATGCCCCTGCTGCCAGCTCATCGCTTCACAGGGGGGAGGGGCATCCTCTCTGCAGCAATGTCACCATGATGTCACTGGGTGAGGGTGGGGCTCAGCAGTAGCTCCGGGTCTGCGCCGCCCAGGGGGAACCCAGGCATCCGGGCGGGGGCAGGGCCCTGTCGCTGGGCTGCGGGGGGGGCGGGTACGGGGGACCAGGCCCCAGGGGGCTGGGGGGAGGGTAGAGATGCAGCAGGGGCCCACCCACACCACAGGGCACCCAAAGGGGGGAGGGGCCGCCCCCACGCTGCTTCTGGGGCAGCTCGGGGGGGTCCCCGGGGGAGGTGGGACCCGAGGATGCCTGGGTCCCGCTGGAGCGGGGGAGGGGCAAGTTGACATAGAGGGGCTCAGGGGGGTGGCCCCAGGGGGGCAGCGGCCGCGGTGGGGGGCAGCACAGGCCCAGGGGGGGCTCCCAGGGCCCATAGGGGGGGCAAGGGGTGGGCAGGTAGGTGGAGGGGGGCCAGACTGGTGCAGCCCCCCCAATCTCACAGTACAACCCCTCAGGAGGACGTGGCGGCTTGGGGGGGGCCAGGGGGGGCCCGGAGGGGCGAGGCCAGGCCGCCAACACCTGTGGGGAGGGACAGAGTCAAGGGGGGGCTGCATCTGCTCCTCCAGCCCCACCTGCCCCCAAGCCCATCCCTGCCTCCCTTAGATCCCCCCACCCCAAAATCTGCCTCCCATTTTAAAGCCCCCCCCTTAAACTCCCCCAGCCCCAAATTACCCCTCGGCTCCACTCCCCCCATAGTCCCTGCCCCCCATTAGACCCCCCAATCTCCCCCCTCCTAGCTAGTCTCCCCTATACAGGACCCCCAAGCCCTGCCCCCCCATCAGACCCCACTAATCTACCCCGTCCTGGCGAGATCTCCCCCTTCCCCCCAGTCTCCCGGCAGCCCCCACATTTCCCCCGTCCACCCCCCATATTGGATCCCCCTCATATTAGACCCAGCCCTCGTATATGTCCCCCCACCCCCACTCCCATTAGACCCCCCCACCTTCCCCTAGACCCCTGCCACAGACCCCCCCCGACCCCACCCACACACCAGACCCCGCCCCATTATGGGCCCCGCCCCTCTCACCTGCGGCCCCCCGCGGCGGCCCCCATTGGCCCCGCCCTCGCTCTGCTGGCGCTGCAGGGTGGGGGGCGGGGCCGCCGGCCAGGCCCCGCCCCCGGCCTCCAGCGATTGGGCGCGGCGGGCCGGGTGGCGCGGTTGCCGGGCCGCCTGGTGCGCGCTCTCGGCCAGAGCCAGCGCCATGAGCCGAGCGGGGTCCTTCGGCGGGGGGGGCGGGCCCAGCCCGTGACGTAGTAGCCGCAGGGGGAGGGGCTCCGGGCCTGGAAGTGGGGCAAAGCGGGGGTGGGAGTCAGTGCTGAGCTGTGGGGGGGCCGGAAAAAAAGCGCGGGTATTTGGGAAGGGGGAAAGATGAGGGTGGGGTATTTAGTGGGGGGGTTCAGGGGGCAGGAGGTGATGCGGCTTTTGGGGGGGGTCCCAGAAGAGAAGGGTCTGGGTATGGGGATTAGGGGTAGCAGTCGTTGATGAGGGTATTTACCCCCCCCCAAAATTGGGGGCATGGGGATCTCCAAAAGGGGGCCAGGATGGAGGTATTTCATGGCACCCCACAAAAAGAGGGGTTATGGGGGTATTTGAGGGGTACAGAAAGGAGGGGGGGTCACAGGTATTTAGGGGTGGAAACTGGAGTAATAGGGGGGGGATTTCTGGGTGGGCCTGGAGCCCCGTCCCCATGAAACAGGGCATTAGGGGGAATCCCCCCCAAAAGTGGGGGATAGGGTTAGTTGGGGAGAGGAAGTTGTAAGGGGTATGATTGGGTATGGGGGGGGGTGAAAGGAGGGTGACTTGGTTATTTTGGTGGGGGGATAGCAAAAAAGGCAGGTGAAGGGGGGATCTGTGATGGGGTTAACCCAGCAGCCTGGCATAGCACCAAGATGCAGCCAGCTCTGGGGTGGACCAGGGGCATATCAGCTGCATATAACACTATGAAGAGGGCTGGCTTGGGAGCAAGATGCAGCCAGGGCTGGGGTGAAGTAGTGAAATATCTGCCACATATAACACTGTATGGAAAGGACAGGCTTGGGGCCATGAAGCAGCCAGCGCTGGGGTTGAACGGTGGCATATAACAACCTTTAGGACATGGTGAATTGCAGCCAGCTCTAGAGTAGAACAGGGAAGAAACAGCTGCATATAACACTGTGGAGAAGACTGCAGCCAGCTCTGGGGGAAGACCTGGGGTCCAAAAGGAGGTGATGGGTCTTTTATGGTGGTAGGGGTTGTCCATTAGAGGGTGCTGGGGGTAAAGAGAAGTGGGGGGAGTTGGAGGTATTTGGGGTGCAGCAGGTGATGGAGGGGGCATTATTTTGAGGGGGTCCAGCAGTGGTGATGGGAGTATTTGAGGACAGGGCATCCAGGGGTGCTGGGAGGGGCAGAGCGGGTATAACAGAGGGGCAGGGGTCCAGCAGTGGGCACTGGTTGGGGGGGCTTAGTAGGCAGCTTGAGGGGGACAAAGGGCACTGGTAGGGGGGTTTAGCAGAGGGGTCTAGGGGTCAGAGAGCATTGGGGGTCTTCCGGGGCACTGGGGGGCGGGGCTCCAAGGGGCGCAGGCAGCACTCACTGTGTGGGCCGTTGGGTGCCAGGGGTCTCCTCTGGGGCGGCAGGGGGCTGTGGGGAGGGTCCGAGCTGGGGGGGCTGTGGGGGGCCCAGTCAGAGTCATCGGACAGTGAGGGAGGGCCCAGCCCCCGCCCCCGCGCCCCCCCCAGCCAGGCCGGGGGGCTAAGGTCTAGGTCAGAGCCGTCATCCAGCCAGGCTGAGGTCCGGGGGGTCGGGGGGGCCGTAGGGCTGTCAGCACCGCCCCCTGAGCCCCCTGATGAGGCCAGCGATTCGCAGGACAGGCTGGGTGGTGGGGGCCGTGGAGAGCACCCCACACCTGACAGGGCCTCACTCACAGAGCGCGGGCGCCGTAGCCGGGTCCGGGGGGCCAGGCCTAGGGAGAAGCGGGGAGACAGGGGGTCACAGGGTGTCCGGATGCAGCCAACTCTGGGGTGGAGCAGGGGAAAAAACAGCTGCATATAACACTATGGAAAGGGCTGGCACAGAAGCAAGATGCAGCCAGCTCTGGAGTGGAATGGCTGCGTATAATGCCCTGAAGGAAAAGTGAGGTAACAGGGAGATGCAGTCAGCTCTGGGGTGAAGCAGTGGAACAACAGCTGCATATAACAATGTGTGGAGAAGATTGGCCTGGGGCCACGATGCAGCCAGATTTGAGATGGAACAGGGAAGAAATGGCTGCATATAACACTGAAGAAAACTGGTGTAGGACCCCCTGATGCCGCCAGCTCTGGGGTGTAATGACTGCATATAACAGCCACCCCTCCCCCCCAGCAGACTCAAGCAATGTTGAGGTGTAGCCAGCTCTGGAGTAGAGCAGTGAAAAATCATCTGTATATAACACTGTATGGAAAGAACAGGCCTGGAGCCACAAGGTAGCCAGCTCTGGGGTAGAACAACTGCATATAACAACCCTTAGGATGTGGTGAAATGCAGCCAGCTCTGGGGTGGAGCTGTAATGAAACAGCTGCATATAACACTGTGGAGAGAACAGGTCTAGGCCCAAGATGCAGCCAGCTCTGGGGAGGAACACTGCCTATAAAACACCCCCACAAGAAAGCTCAGGCAATGGCGAGACTGCAGCCAGCTCTGGTGGGGCATCTGGGGAACAACCATATCGACCAACATCCCAGAGCCAACGTGCAGCGAGTTTCAGGGGTGGGTTATAGGCAGCGGAACACTACCTAGAGGGGACTCACCTGGCACCTAGATGTAGCCAGTTCTGGGGTGGAACGACAGGCTGGGGAGGCCCTGCTGGGTGCCAAACCCTCCCCTGGCCTGAGCCCCTTCCTTCTGCCCCCCCAACCCCCCACCCCCAGCCACCTTTACCAGCAGTGCTGGTCTGGGACGTCAGAGACTCCTCACTCTTAGCAGAGCGCAGCGTGACAGCGTCGGGCCCCAGCCCTGGGTGGGGAGGGGAGAGACAGGGGTTAGACCTCCCCCCAGTAGCCCCTCCTGGGCCAGAAATGTTCCACCAAGCTCCCCCAGCAGCTCAGGGATGCATGTAACAGCCTGAAGAGTGCTCTCCCCAGGGCAGCATGCAGCCAGCTCTGGGGTGGAACGGCTGCATATAAAACCCCCACTATGGAAGGCTCAAGTCATGCAGCCAGCTCTGGACTAAAGCCAAGACAAATCAGCTGCACATTACGCGGTACAGAAAAGAGAAGCCTAGGGCCACAATGCAGCCAGCTCTGGGGTGGAGCAGCTGCGCATAATGGCCTGGAAAAGCCTGTCTCTGTGGCAGGATGCAGCTGGTTCTGAGGTGGAATGGCTGCATGAAACGCCCCACCGAACAAGCCCTCCGGACCCTTCCTAGTCATAGCCCTGTCCCTCCATATGCACGTCCCGCCCCCCAGGCTGACCTCCCTGTCCATAACCCCCAAAAAGGGTGCGGCCAGCCGGCTGGGGGGGAGGGACTAGAGCTGGGGGCAGGGCAGAGCGGAGGGCATCAATGGGTGGAATGTGTAGAGGAAGGGGTGGGGAACTGGGCGGGACACCTATAAGGAGGTGGGCGGGGCTTGTGTAGAAAAGGAGGGGCATGGACTGCCTGGAGGGAACAGGGGTCTGCCTGGAAGAGGGAGTGGTTATGAAGGGGGGTGGAGCCTGCATCCAGGACAGGGTGTGGCCTCCCTAGACACACAGGAGGGGGGTAAAATGGGCGTGGTTATAATGTGGGCAGGGGTCTGCAGCAAGGGGGTCTGTGCCGAGGTGGGTGTGACCTGTTGAGGTTGAGGTTGAGGCAGGGCTAACAGAGGCTTGGGAGGCATGGAGGTGAGAGGCGGGGCTTCTCTGGAAGGCAGAGCCTCCATGGGGGCGTCACTCACCAGGTCGGGTCTCCCCAAGGCCCAGCAGCCCCCCGAGGCGTTGGGACTTCCTGCCCAGTGCAAAGAAAGTTTTCCAGCCACCTCCTGGTGCCCGGCGCCCGCGCCTGCCAGGGGGAACGGGCAGCTTCGCATCTGGCTCCAATTGGGGCCCTGACCACCCCCCACCAAGCTGTGCCCCCAGGATCAGGGGCCCCAGGGAGGGGGACCACCCCCAGGATCAAGCCCACATCAGGGCACCCAGGAAGGGGACAGACCCCTGCCAGCCCCCAACCTGTGCCCCCTGGATCAGGACCCCCTAGAGATGAAACCTACCACCCCTCCCCACAACAGCCCAAACAGTGCCCCCAGGATCAGGCCCAGATCAGGCCCCCAGGGGCCTGCCCCCCCAGCCCACAGGCAGTGCCCCCAGGATCAGGCCTAGATCGGGGCCCCGGGGGGCATGCCCACGCCCCTAGCACTCCCCAGAATCAGGCCTAGGATCAGGCCCAGGATCTAGGCCCCCCCACCCCCTTACCTCTCTTCTGGAGAGTCAGGTGCGGGGGAGGCCTTGCCTGGGCCGGGCGCGGGGGCCTGGGCCTGGGTGCGAGCCTGGGCCTCCTCCAGCGACAGGAGCCGGGGGGTGGTGCCAGAGCCCAGCAGGGAGTTGGGTCGGGCCAATGGGGGGTGCCCTGTGGGCAGAGAGGGGTCAGTAAAGCCCCCCTGCCCTCCCCAAGGGCCACATCTGCCCACCCCATAGTCCCCATTGGCCACTGCAGCCTTCAGACGCAGCCTTGGGGCCTCCTTGGGGTCTCTGCTGGCCACTGCAGGGTGACCCCTAGAGCCCCCAAGTCTCCTAGTGCCCCCCCATGGCTACAATGACCCTAGAGAGGACCTGGTGCCCTCCAGTGCTATTGCAATGCGTCTAGCACCCCCTAGTGGCCCCTGTTGGCCACTGCCGCCTCCAGACGCAATCCTGGCACCCCCTGGGGGTCTCCATTGGCCATTGCTGGGCTCCCCCTAGAGCCCCGCAAGTCCCCTAGTGCCCTATGGCCACAGCCCCTCCAGAGGGGACCCAACACCCCCCAGTGCTATTGCAATGGGCCAAGAGCCCCCTAGTGGCCCCCCATTGGCCACTGCAGGCACCTGCCAGGCAGATACAGCCCCAGCTCCCACTCTGGGGCCTAGTCTGGCTCCACCTACCTGGCCCATCGCGCCCAGCTGAGGTGAAGCTGCGGCTGAAGAGCACGTGCACGTGGCTGAGCAGGAACTCGACCAGCAGCGACTGGATGCGCACCTCACGGAAGGCCTCGGCCCCGCCTCCGGCCCCTGCCCCCTCCAGTGCCGGTGACCTGTGGGGGGAGGCACAGGAGGCAGAGGACAAAGTCAGTTGCATCCCCCCTTCCACTGGCTACAGTTCTGCCCACAATGTGACTCTGCCCCCAGGTGGCCCCTCCCCCAGTGTAGCCCCTCCAGCTGGCTTTGGCCCCGCCCCTGCCCCCCAGTGTCAAATTCCCCACCTGGGGACCCTTGAGTCGGAGCCTGGGGGGTCCTGGGGGGATGCGGTCTGGTCTGCGGGGTGTTCTGGATGGGCGGCTACAGAAGCTGCTTGGAAGAAGCGGGTCGGGGAAGGGTGTGGGGGTCCTTGGGGCATTCTTAAGCGGGTCAGACTAAGGGACTGGGGGTCCCGGGGGGTTCTAACTGCAGAAAGTTGGGGGGGTCCGAAGGAATTGGAGGTCTCTGGGGGGGAAGGGCTTCTTAATGCAGGAGGTTTGGGGCCCTTGGTGGGGGTCTTTGGGGGATGGTCCCAGGGATATCACTGCAGCAGTTTGGGGTGGCCCTGGAGAGGGGAATCTCACCACAGCAGGTTGGGGGTGTTTCAGGTGGTGGGGGTCCTGGGAAGCCCCTGAGGTTGGGGGGAAGGCAGGAGGGGTTTTAAGGGGGGGTCCCACTACAGGAGGTTGGGGGTCCCCAGGGGGTCCCAAGAGGGTTCCCAGGGCTGTCTCACTGCAGCAGTTTGGGAGAAGGGTGTGTAGGGGGGTTTTGGGGGGTCCCACCACAGCAGGTTGGGGAGTTACAAGGGGGGCAGAGGGGTCTCAATGCAGCAGGTGGAGGGGGTCCCCACAGGAGGGGTCTTGGGGGGGTCTCAATGCAGTAGGTAGAGGGGGTCCCGGGCAGGGTCTCACCGCAGCA
Source organism: Crocodylus siamensis (assembly GCF_052110815.1). Taxonomy (NCBI): domain Eukaryota; kingdom Metazoa; phylum Chordata; order Crocodylia; family Crocodylidae; genus Crocodylus; species Crocodylus siamensis. The sequence goes on from NC_143400.1 coordinate 22,695,464, forward strand.
GGTTTGGGGCCCACACGATGGCCAGGTTGCGCACGTGCATGCCGGTGTCACGGCTCCGCGTGGCCACGCGTGCCAAGTGCCGCAGCAGAAACTCCAACGTCCTGGGGGCATGAATCAGGGGTCAGGGCATCCCTCCCTTCAGGACCCCCCCAGACCCCCGCCCCCTAAACCCCCTGATCTCTGAGATCCCCCCACCTGCAACCCTCTCCCTCTAGGCCCTCCAGTCACACCCTGACCCCCACCTAGACACATTCAGTCCCACCAGACCTCTGACCCCAACCCTCACAGAACCCCCAGCCCACTGACCTCTGACCCCACCCCAACCCCTCGATCCCCCCATCGCCCCAACCCCCCCCACCAAGGCACCTGTAGTGGGGTGGGGGCAGCTGCTGGATGACATCGTGGACCCTCACCAACCGCTCCTCCTCATTGGACACCGCCATGGCCTCCTGGGGGGGCAGCAGAGAAGGGTGGTGCATCAGGGCAACAGTTTGGGAAGGGGGAATCCCAAGGGCCTGGGCCGAGGCGGGGGTGACAATAGCAAGGAAAGAGGGCCGTGACTTAAGGGGGCAGGGTTGAGGCAGGGGTGTGGCCAGGACAGGGGTACAGCTAGGGAGAAGGAGACGTGTCCAATGACATCACACAAAGGTGGAAGGGAGGCATGAGGTAAGGGGCAAGGAACGATGGGGGTGGAGCCAGACCCAGGGGGGTCCAGGACGGAGCCAGGGGTGGGGATGTGGCCAGAGAGATGAGGACATGGCCAGGGTAAGGAGGGAGTCTTGGGAGGAGGGGCAGGGCCAGGGCCAGGGGAGGTGAGGCCTGGGGGTGTGGCCAGGGATGGGGGCATGGGGATGAAGCCAAAGGCAGGGGATGTCTTTAGGAGATGGAGTGATGGGCAGGAAGTGGGGACAAGGTAAGAGAAGAGTCCTAGGGGGTGGAGCCAGACATAGGGGTGTGGCTAGGGGCGTGTTAGGGAGGAGGAACATGTCTGGAGGTATGGCTAGGAAAGAGGCCTGACAAGAGGAGGGATAAAGGCAAATCCAAGGTAGAGGCTTGTCCCATGGGGTGTGGCTAAGTAAGATGCCCTGCAAGGAGGCGTGTCACAGCAGGGGCAGGCTAAGGAAAGGGGTGTGGCCTGAGCAGGGGATCCAGGTCCCACAGAAGCAAATCCAGGGCACAGATGCATCTCAGGGGGTGGGGCGATAGGACAGGCACACCCAAGGAGGGGCGGGGCCTGCAAAGGGACCATGTCCAGAAGGCAGGTGAGGGGGTGTGGCCAAGGCAGGGTGTGAGCCAGAGCAGGTGGAGCCTTTCCCAGAAAATCAAATCCAGGCCAGGGGTGTGTCCCAGGGGTGTGGCCAAGCAGAGTGTGGAGCCAGAGTAGGGATGGCTGGCCACAAGGACCCTCCCGGGGTGGGGACAGGGTCTGGGGGCAGGGCCTGGGAGAGGCGGGGCAGACTCACGGCGAAGCGTGGGTGCAGGCGGTGAGTGAGAAGTGGCGCGGGCAGCTCGCGGAAGTAGAGCTTGCAGAGCGAGCTGACGCTGTGCACGTCCTGCAGGAATGGCGCCCGTGCCAGCGCCGGCACCCGCTCGCTGTCAAACTCATGCCTGTGCCAACAGGGGGCGGGGTCACTGGTGACCCCACCCCTGCCGCCTCGACCCCTCCCTGCCCCCAGACTCTCCGAGCCCACCCACCCCTCCACACCCACTGTCAGCAGCATTGGCCCTCCCAACCCCACTCCCCGGCATCTTGGCTCCACCCACCCTCCCAGCACCACCCACCCTATGCGTTCAATTACCCATTGGGGACCCACTCCCAGCCATCTGGGCCCTGCCCACTCACCTAGCCCCGCCTCCAGCTGTCTTGCCCCCATCCACCTGTATTGGCCCTGTCCACCCACCTTTGCCCCACCCTAGTCATCATGGCTCTGCCCATTACCCCTAGCCCCACCTCTAGCTATTTTGGCCCCACCCTCCCCTATACACCCAGTCCCAGCCACATTGGCCCCTTCTACCCCTTCTAGCCCCACCCCATCTGTCTTGGCTCCACCCACCCACCTTGGCCCAGCCCATCATCTTGGCCCTACCCATCCCTCCACACCCACCCCCAGTCATATTACCACCCCCCCTACCCCCACCCACAATGCCCTGCCCCATTCCATTTTGGCCCCACCTCCAGCCACCTGGGCTCCACCCACCTGGGCCTACCCCAAGTCCTCCTTGACCCAGCCACCCCAGCTAGCCCTACCTCCCACCATCGTGCCACCCTCCTAGCCCCATCTGCCCCTTCCTCTGCCCTCCAAATCCCCTGGGACCTGCCCTCCTAGGCCCCTCCCCACCCCTGGGGCTCCGCCCCTGGCCCCTGCTCACCGCAGACGCTGGATGTTGGAGGCGAGCCCGGAGAGTCGGTAGATCCCGTCCACCAGCCCGTGCTGCTCAATGAAGGCAGCGCAGCACCGCAGCACAGCCGGCACTGCGGGGGCAGGGCCAGAGGAGGGGCGGGGTCAGCAAAGGGGTGGAACCAATCCAGGGGGCAGAGCTAGGGAGTCTTGGCAAGCGGGGACCACGAAGGTTCTGGGGGGGCTCCATGGGGCAGGTGTGGGGGATTATGGGGGCTCTCAGGAGGCTTAGGTGGGGGGTCCTGGGGGAGGCCTCTGGGGGGAAGGGGGAGAGACTATGGTGTTCCTGGGGGGTTTCCTACAGCAGGTATGGGGGGCTATGGGGTCATGGGATGGTACAGGGAGTATGAGGGGGAGGTGTGGAGGGGCTATGGGGTCTCAGGGGAGGTGCGAAGACTATGGGGTTCTGGGGAGGTCCCAGGGGATCAAAGAGTGGTGCAGGGGGCTATGGGGATCCTGCTGAGAAGCATCCCCTGGGACAAGTGTGGGGGGCAATGGGCTCCCAGGAGACGTGTGGGGGACTATGGGGTCTCCATGCAGGGGTTCTTGGGGGGGTCCCAGGGGAGGTACATGGGGCTACAGGAGCCCCAGTTGGAGGGTCTCAGGGGTTCCCAGGGGAGGTGCGGGGGGCTATAGATCCTGGCGGAGGTGTGGGGGGGGGCTATAAGGGCTCCCATGGGGGGTCCTGGGAGAGGTCCGGGGGCCATGGTGGTCCCAGTAGTGGGGGCTCCCGATGGGGACGCTCTGGGTCCTGCAGGTCGTGGGGTCTCACCATCGGTGCCAGCATTGAGCAGGTGCTCGCCCAGGTCGCAGCCGAAGACACGCTGGCGCAGGATGCCGCGCTGCAACAGGCGCTGGCGGCTGGGCCGGGCGCGCAGGAAGGCACGCAGCAGCCCCGCCAACTTGCCCCGGCGCCGTGCTGCGGAGGGGCACAGGGGTGGGTGCAGCCAGTGTGGGGGGGGGTCAAGTATGGCAGGGGTCCTGGGCTGGGAGGCAGCCAGCTCAGGGGGGGCCAAGTGGGAATGCAGCCAGCTCTGGCGGGGCAGCGGGGAAAGTGCATAGAACAAGGGAGGGGACAGCAAGCTGGGGAGGCGGCACTTACCCAGGGACGGCGAAAGCGGCCCTGGAGGCGCCAGGACCCCAGGGTCTGGCCCGTCTCCATCTGAGGGGGAAGGTGGTTACGAAAGGAGGTGGTGTCCACTCACTTCCACCCTGCAACACTCAACCCACACTGGCCCCAGGGACCCCCACAGCTGTGCCCCTCCCCCAGCCCTGCCCCCAGGACCTCTCAAGCTCCCCCAGCTCCTCCCAAGAGCCCCCCCAGCTCCTCCCAGGTGCCCGTTCGCCCCCCCAGCATTTCCCAGGCCCCCCTGAGCTCCCCAGCTCCTCCCAAGACCCCCCTCAAACCCCTCCAGCACTCCCAGGTCCTCCCAGAGCCCCACCTCGATGACCCCCAGCACCTCCAAGCCCCTCCAGCGCCTCCCAAGACCCCCCTCAAATGCCCCCAACACATCCCAGGACCCTCCCTGTCCCTTTCAAGCCACCTCAGCTCTTCCCAAGACACCCAATGCCCCCACAAGCCCCCCCAGCTCCTCCCTTACTTGCTCGATGCCCCCCCCTCCTCCCAGGAACCCCTTGCCTTACTCGAGCCCCCCCTTCAGCACCTCCCAGGACCCCCGTTTCCCCGGCCCTCCTTCCAAGAACCCTCCTGACCCCTTCAAACTTCCCCCGCGCCTCCCAGGATCCTCCTGCCCCAACTCAAGGCCCCACAGGTCCTCCCAGGACACCCCAAGACCCTCTCCAGAATCCCTCAAGCCCCCCCACCAGCCCCCATTTACCTCCTTTGCCCCCTGGGCTCAGGCGATCAGGGAACAGCTCCACGCACTCGCTGGGGAAAAACCCGACCTGGGAGGGCAGGGGGATGCATTGGGGACCCCCCCACTGTCAGGACCCCAGGAAGAGTCCCTTCTGGGACTGGGAGGGGTGGGCCAGACCAAGAGCAGGGAGCTGGGAGGGGCCAATGCTACGGGAGGTGGGGCCAAGGTGGAGGTAGGTCTTGGAAGAAACTGGGTGGTACCAAGAGCAGTGGGGGTGGGGCTTGGAAGGGAGTAGAGGGGGGCACCAAGCAGTTGTGGGGAATGTGGGTGGGGCCAAGAGGGGTTGGGCAGGGCTTGGAATGGTCTGGGCGGGGCTTGGTGTGTGGGGCCAGGATGGGTGGGTCTTGGAGGGTTGGGTGGGGCCAAGGTGGCTGGGGCTGAGCTTGTTCTACCTCACTCTCCCCTCTCCCCCAACCAAGCCTGCCTCAGTTTCCCTGGGAGTGGGAGAAAGGGGCTGTGGGGGGTGCTGAGGGCAGGGTCCAGCCCCCACAAAGCCCAGCAGGGGCTACCCATCCCTGTACCCCCCCAGCCCTGCCTGTTTCCCCATAGGATGAGGGGGGTCCAGGCCTACCTGGAAGCCGTGCTTGCCCCGCCACCAGGTTGTGTCCTCTGCTGGTGGCATATCGATGACAGACACGATGTCGCCCACCTGTGGGGGTGGGGCAGGGCCATGAGCTTCCCCACAGCACTGCCCCAGAATGGGAAAGGTGTGGCGTGCTTCCCCACAACAGTGTGTGTGTCTGTGTTGGGGTGGGAGGTGTTGCAAGCTTCCCCAGAGCAGTGCCCACCTCAAAGGAGAGCTCCCCAGGTGTCTGGGCCGCGTAGCGCTTCACCACATGGGCGGCCGCGATGGCTGGGACATTAATGGAGGCCTCCTCGTTCACCAGCAGTCGGTTGCCATGGTTATCCACCTGTGGGGGGGGCAGCTGGAGTGGCAGGGTGCCCTGGGAGGCTAATGTGGTGGGGGTGCAAGCTTCCCTCTAAGCTCCACCCCACTCTAGCCACGCCTACCAAATCCAAGCTCTGCCCCTATTCTGAGTGGCCACCTGCACCCAATAGGCTCCGCCCTGGCCCTGCCCACACCCAGGCCCTGCCCAACAGCACCTTGGCCCCACCCACCCTCCTGGCCCACCCCCGCCCCCAGATATCAGATACCCCACATACCTGCCCTGCTAGCCCCACCCACCACTGCACACCCACCCCTAGCCATCTTAGCACCTGCCATACTTCCTAGCCCCGCCCCCACCCCATTGGCCCCAACCACAGACCTAGTCCCGCCCCTGGGGCTGGACTGCCTGGTCCTAGGGGATGTAGGGGGCCAATATCCCCAGGGGGGCCTGGGGGACCCCCTCATATAAGCGGGGAGAGCCCAAGTGTCTGAAGCACCATCTCCGTGGAAGCACCAGCCCCACCCCCCACCTCCATCCAGGTGAGCACAGGCCCACAGTTGATGTTGCTGTCCACGATGGCTGAGAGGGTCTCCAGGTACTGTCGCAGCAGGGGGGGCAGCACCTGGGGGGGGTGGGGGGGTCAGAAACAGCAGCACCCCCCCAGCCCGCCCTGTGCCCCCTCAGGGGCACGATGCATCCACCTCTGGGGGGGAACAGCCACATATAACGCAGCTTGGGGGGCTGCGGCTCGCTCTGGGGGGCTCTCACCTGCGGCCGCGGCCCGGGGGGCAGGGGGGGCAGGCGGGAGAAGCGCCGGTCGAAGATGCAGCAGTGCAGGTGCCCATCCAGTGTCCGCAGCTCTTCGTAGCTCCGCCGCACCCGCCACGTCCGGGCCTGGGGGAGAAAACCCAGGTGTCCGGGATGGCAAGACCCCAGGAGAAACCCAGGAGTCCACAACACAGGCCCCCCCACTCACCTGGCAGGTGACCTGGATGACAAAGAGGGGATCCTCGTCCCCTGCGGCCTCTTCCCCCTGCTCCAGTGACAGCTGTGGGGAGACACCCCCGCACCCCCACCATGAGCCAGGTGGACCCAGGCGTCCAGGTGTGGGGAACCCAGGCATCTGGGACAAGGTGGGAAGGGGTCTCACCTGGATGTTCCCAAAGTCGACAGCCTCATAGTGGAAGTGGGCACACTCGGCCAGCTTGGGGAAGTGGCTCTGGGCAGCTGACAGCCTGGGGGGGAGCAGGGAGGGAGTGAGGAGACCCCCACAGCACCCCCAAACCCCCCCCAAGCCCACCACAGAGACTCCCCAGGGGACCCACCTGGGGGGCAGCTGGAGCTCCTGCATTGGGCCCCTGGCCTCCTAGACCACACAGCGGGCATAAGGGACCCGGGTGTCTGGGCCAAAAAGGACCCAAGGAGTCCCAGCTAAAAAGGACCCAGGCGTCTGGGCCGGGAGGGACCTGGGCCAGGTGCCCGGGGCAGGAGGGACCCAGGTGCTCAGGCTGGAAACAACTCAGACCAGGAAGGACCCAAGCATCCGAAACAGGAGGAACCCAGGCTTCTGGGCCGAGGGACCCAATAACCCCCAAATGCAGTCAGCTCTGGGATGGAACAGGTGCTCACACAGCTGCACAGAACCACCCCAAATGAGGGCCCCGACCCCCTCACCTTTTGCCTGGCTTGCCCTTGAGGCCAGGGGTTGTGGTCCCGGGCGGCCGCTGGGTCCCATCTCCTGGCTGGTCCAGGCTGTCGGTGCTTCGGGCCTAGGAGGGAAACCAAGGCAGGTGGGAAGGCTTCATTAAGGTCCCCCACAGGGGACTTGTCTAGCCCGGAAATGTAGCTACCTCTGGGGTGGAGCAAGGCTGCAACGGCTGCATAAAACGCCCCATGTTGACATCGCCCTAGCAAACAAATGCAGCTGACTCTGGGGTACAAGCCCTGACAGCTGCATAAAACACCCCAAAGGGCCTCTTTTAGAATACAAATGCAGCTGGCTCTGGGGTGAAACAAGCCCTAATGACTACATAGAACAACCCAAGAGAAAACCCTGGCTAGCCCGCAAATGCAGCCAGTGCTGGAGTAGAGCAGGGTGCTGACGGCTGCATAAAACATCGTAAGGGAACATCTCCCTACCCCCAAATGCAGCCAGCTCTGCAGTATAACAGGACCCTGATGGCTGCATATAACACCCTAAGAAAACATACCCATAGGAAACAAGTGCAGTCAGCTCTGGGATGCAACAAACCCTGACCGCTGCATATAACAGCCTAAAGGGTCTCTCCTTTGCAGCTATCTCTGGGGTGGAACAAGCCTCAGTGGCTGCATATAATCTCCTCCCCAAGAAAACATCCTTCAGGCTCACAAATGCAGCCAGCTATGAGGTGTAACAGAGCCCTGATGGCTGCTTATAACACCCCACAATGACCCCTTTAGCAAATACATGCAGCTAGCCCTAGGGTGGAACAAGCCCTGATGGCCACACGAAACACCCCAAAGGGCTTTCTCTTAGCACCTGTGTGCAGCCAGCTCTAGGGTGGAACACATCTATGACAGCGATATAGACCACCCCAAGGGGACACCCACACTAGCCCCCAAATGCAACCAGGTCTGGGGTGGAGCAGAACCCTGATGGCTGCATGTAACTTCCTGAGGGATCTCTCCTAGCCCTCAAATACAGCTGGCTCTGGGATGCAACAGGGCCTTGATGGCCACATGTAACACTCCATGATGCCAGCCCCCTAGCAAACAAAGGCAGCTGACTCTGGGGTGGAACAAGCCCTTATGGGCACAAATGCATCCAGCTCTCCAGTGCAACAGGGCCCGATGGCTGCATATAACACTCCACAATGACATCCCCCTGGCAAACACATGCAGCCAGCTCTGGGGTGCAATGGGCCCCTGTCAGCCACATAAAACACTCCATAATGACATCCCTCTAGCCCCAAATGTAGCCAGCTTTGATGTGCAACAGGCTGCATAGAACATTCTAAGGGAACCCCATTCAGCCAAGAAATGCAGCTGGCTCTGGGGTGCAATGGGCCTCAATTGCTGCATATAACACCCCCACCCCTGCTCCAAAGGAATACTCCCTAGCAAACAAATGCAGCCAGTTCTGGGGTGGGGGTCTACAATGGCTGCATATAATGCCCCAAGAGGAACATTTGCCCAGCTCTGAGGTGTGATCAGCCCTGGGGTGGAACAGGTCCATGATGGCTGCATAGAACATCCCAAGAGAACACACCTAGCCCCAAATGCAGCCAACTCTGGGGTGCAACAGGACCCTGACAGCTGCATATAACACCTCAAGGGAACACGACCACACAGCAAGCAAATGCAGCCAGCTCTGGGGTGGACCAGGGACCTTAGTTTTGTATAACACCCTGAGAGACGTCTCCTAGCCCCCAAATGCAGCCAGCGCTGGGGTGGAACAGGGCCCTGACAGCTACATATAACACACCATGATGACATCCCCCAGGCAAACACATGTAGCCAGCTTTGGGGCGGAACAGGTCTGTGAAAACTGCATATAACGCCCCAAGAGGAGGCTTTGCCCAGCACTGGGATGTGATCACCTCTGGAGAGGAACAACTCCATGATGATTGCATAGAACACCCCAAGAGGTCAGTCCCTAGCCCCAAATACAGCCAGCTCTAGGGTGGAGCAGGCCCTCCCTGTTATATACTGATATAAACTCCCATGACATCCCCCTAGGAAACACATGCAGCCAGCTCTGGGGTGCAGCAGGCCTATCAGCCACATAGAACGCTCCACAACAACATTCATCTAGCCCCCACATGCAGCCAGCTCATGTGCGACAGGGCACTGATGGCTGCATATAAAAACCCATAGTGACATCCCCTAATGCAGCCAGCTCTGGGATGGAGCAGGCCAACAATCACTACATATAACACCCAGGGGAACACCCCCCGTAGCACCCCCCACCCCCACGCAGCCAGTGCTGGGGTGGAGCAGGCCCCTACGGCTACATAGAGCACTCCTCCTGCACCCCCCACCCCCGCGGGGTGTAACCTCATCCCCCACAGCGGCATCAAGTGGCCCATAAATAATTCACCCTGCTCCACATCTCCCCCGCCCCCAGGATCAGGCCTGGATCGGGCCCCACCTCCATGAGGGGGGTGGCTATTTCAGGCTCCCTCCTGCCCCAGATACTACTGGGGGAGGCGGCACACAGCCACCCTCCAGGTACAGGAAGGGCTGAGAGGAAGGGGATCTGGCATGGGGCAGAGGGGATCTAGGGGGGTTGGGAAGACATGGGGGGGCAGAGGCAACTGGGGGTCTAGGAGGATCTGGGGTGACCAAGGGTGTTTAAGGGGAACTGGGGGAGTTGAGAGGTCTAGGGGATTTAAGGGGATTGGGGGGCAGTTAGAGGCGATCTAAGGAGTTTAGGGGGGTCTAGGGGCTTTGGGGGCTCTGACCAGATCTAAGGCATGTAGGGTGCTCCAAGAAGATCTAGGGGACCGGGGTGTTAGGGGAATCTAGGGCCTTTAGGAGGCTCTGAGATCCAGGGGATCTTGAGCATTTAGGGGACTCTGAGCAAATCGAGGAAGACCTAGGGGGCTCAGGGGTGCAGGGGGAACCTGATGGGTTTAAAGAGAGCTGATAGGATCTAGGGTGATTTAAGGGCTGGGGGGCTCAGGGGATCTAGTGGGTTTAGGGGCTGGGGGGATCTAGGGGCACAGTGGGGGGGGGGGGGTTGAGGAGGCCAGAGGGCCCCTGAGGGGGGTTGGGAGGGGGTGGGGGTCTCCCACACTTACCACCATGGCAGGGCTGGGGGTCCAGGGAGGCTGAGGGGGCGGGGCGCGGGGGCGTGCAGGAGGGGGTCTCAGGGGGACAGATGGTGTTATGGGGGTGAGGGGAGGAAGGAGGGGACAAGGGGGAGACGGGAGGGGAGGGGTCTGGGGGAACCCCAGGGAGATGGGGGGGCTGGAGAGGAAGAGGGGCAGGGGAGGGGTCTGGGGGTGCCGGGGGCGCGGTGGGGTCCGGGGGGGGTCTCAGCCGCGCGGATCCATGTCTGGCGGCGGTGGTGGCGGCGGCCGAGAGAAAATGGATGGAAGATGCTGGGGTGGGGGGAGTGGGGGGCGGGGCCTGTGCCCCCCTCCCCCCGCGCCGTGGTACGGTCCGAGCCCATTGAGACACACAATGGAGCCCCCCCTGGCAGCTGGGAGCGCACAAAGCCGCCTCTGTGCCCGGCCAGGACCCCCCCGGCGGCCGGAATCCATGCCCCCCGCCCCGCGCCCCCCTGCAGCTGGGCGGCCCGTGCGCACATGTGTGTGCCAGGCCCCACCGGGGCGTGTGCCCGGCCCAGCCGCATGCCCACATACACGCACGCACCTACGTGCTTGCCGAGCCGCCCCCTTGCACATGGGCGTGCCTGCCTTTGTGTACGCGTGCCAGCCTGGGGTCACGTGTGCGTGCAGGTCTTCTCCGGCGTGTGCTCACGTGCACAGGCATCCTTGCCTCGGAGTGTGAGGGCCTGCACTCAGTTGTGCAGCCAGCGTGTGCGAGGCTCCCCTGCGTGGGCGCTGCAGGAGATGCAGCTGGGGTAGGGGCACACCCCCACTGTCACGTTGTCAACCCAGCTGCCCTGGAGAGAATCCCCTCAGCCAGCGGCACTACAGGGCATGTGACACAAGAGTGCAGCTCCAAGAACCCCCCATTAAACACTGCCAGCTCCAATGAACAACACTTATATTTATTGCACAGCTCCAGCCCCGCTGGGGGAGGGACCCCTCCAGCCCCCCTGCCCCCCAGCACCGGGTTGTGCTGAGATGGAAGGGGGGCAGTCAGCAGGGGGAGCCATCATGCTCAGGCCTGCCCCCCCCCAGCTGTGTCACCTTGAGGTCCACGGCCCTGGGGGGAACAAAGGGTTAACTTAAGGAGATCACATCCATCATCCAGGTGCAGCCAGCTCTGGGGTGGAGCAGGTGGGCATGACTGCAATTAGCACTGCACAGGAAAGATGGAGATGCACCCAGCTCTGGGGTGCAGCACTGGGGAACGGCTCCATAGAACACTGCTTTGTGAACACAGAGATATATGCAGCTGTTCCACTCCAGAGCTGCCTACAACATTGTATAGACAGCATGGGGTTGTGCCCAGCTCTGGGGTGGGACAGCTGGTGGAGACCCCATAGAACACAGCCCCAGGGGCACAGGGCTATGCCCAGCTCTGGGGTGGGGTCCTTACCGCAGGCACCGGCGCAGCACCTCCCGCTGGCCCCGCAGAACCTGCAGCAGTGGGTCAGCCTCAAACTCAGCGCCGTCCGAGTCTGGGGAGGCAAGACATGACAGACAGACAGACAGACAGACATCAGGGACTGTGTGTCATGCTCCCTGCACTGCATCTGCCCCAGGGTGATTCTCCTCCTTTGCAGGCATGCCCAGACCCTCTCCCACCCCCTTAGGAACTGCCACGGCCCCTCCCCTGGACACTGTGCATCATGCCCCCTGTACTGCACTTACCCCAGGGGGGATTCTCCTCAGCAGACATGCCCAGCTGCTCCCTGCACCCACTCTGGAACCCACCCAGGCCCTCCCCTGCCCCCAACAGCTGCCCTGTGCTGTGTGTCCTGTCCCCCATACTGAACCAACCCCAGGGGGACACTCCTGTTCCACTCCAGACATGCCCAGCACCTCCTCCCTGCCCTCTCAGGGATCACCTGGCCTGTCCCCACACCCCCTTTCTTCCTTGGGAACTGCCCCCTCACACCGTATCTACCCACCTACCTTCCGCCTCCTGCAGGAGCCGGGCTGCCAGCCCCAGCAGCTGAGTGTGGGAGGCTGGCTCCTGACCTGGGGGGAACGACTCCTGCCCCAGGGGGGCCACAGACTGTTCCTCTTGCCCCAGGGGGCCTACAGGCTCCTCTTGCCCCACGGGGGGTGACAGCAGCCGCTCAGCGATCACCTGCAGGGGAAGATAGGGAGTTAACTGCCCCCCAGTCTGCGCTTCTGCCCATCCCTCAACACCCGGCCCCCATACCTGCCCCAGGGCCCCACGCACAGCCTGGGGGGGGTGCTCCAGGCCACCCCTGCCCCCACATCGTGGCCTGGCCTGGCTCCTGGGCTGGGGGTCCTGCTGCCAGGCATCATGGGATGTGGTCTCTTGGGCTGGTCCTCCTGGCCATGAAGCAGCCTGGGAGCTGGGTCTCCCAGGCCCCAGAGAATTGTGGGAAAGGCCAGCGGGCAGTGACTGGCTGGGCCCCAGAGCATCATGGGAGTTGGGTCTCTGTGCCGCTCCATCTGGCCCCAAAGCATCATGGGACGGTGTCAGCCGTGTCCACCTGCTAGGTCCTGGAGCACCATGGGAGTTGGGTCTCTGTGCCGCTCCATCTGGCCCCAAAGCATCATGGGACGGTGTCAGCCGTGTCCACCTGCTAGGTCCTGGAGCACCATGGGAGTTGGGTCTCTGTGCCGCTCCATCTGGCCCCAAAGCATCATGGGACGGTGTCAGCCGTGTCCACCTGCTAGGTCCTGGAGCATCATGGGAACTGGGTCTCTGTGCTGTTGCACTGGACCCCATAGCATCATGGGAGCTGGGTACCTGCACAGTTCTATCAGGTCCTGAAGCATCATGGGAAATCATCATGAGAGTCCCCCTGCTAGGCCCTGGAGCATCATGGGAGCTCTCCCCATCTGCCCCAGACATCCAGGAGGGGGTAGGGGCAGGTGCCGGTGCCAGCTGTATGGGGGCATGGTCTGCTGGAGGGCAGACCCCACCACCCCCAGCAGACCCCACCCCTTGCTGGGGGGCCTGGGGACCACTGTCTCTGCTGCTCCATGCTGCCCTAAGGCCTAGCCATTCCGAGTCACCCTGCAGGGGCAGATGGGTAAAGGGGGGGGTGTAAGAGCGGCGGGGTGGTGTTATGGTGGTGGGCAGAGACCCCAGAGCCCCATAAAACCATCTACAGCCAAGATGTAGCCAGCTCTGGGGTGGATCAGCTAGGGAAGAGCTGTGTGTAACACTGCTGGGGGGATGGGTCACATAGAGCTGAGATGCAGTCAGCTCTGGGGTGGAACAGCTGCACATAACACTACTCACACCTCTCTCTCACCCAGTGGGAGATGCAGCTGACTTGGGGACGGGAAAGAACTACATGACAGCTGCATACAGTGGTTCCAGTGGGAGATGTGACCAGCTCTGGGGTGAAAACAGCTGGTGAATGGATACAAATAATGCTGCCTGGATGGGGATCACATAGAGCTAAGATCCAGCCAGCTCTGGGGTGGAACACCTGGAGACTGGCTGCATGTAACGCTGCTGTGGGGGCGTTCACATAAGAGGATATGCAGCCAGCTTTGGCGTGGAACAGCTGCACATAACACTACGCATGTCTACCTCATTCAGTGGGAGATGCAGCTGGCTCTGGGGGAAACAGCTGGACAATGGCTACATATAACACTACACCAATCTACTTCACCCAATGGGAGATTCAACTGGCTCTGGGGTGAGGCAGCCTGAAAACGCCCTCAAAGACTACCACAACCCAGCCCCCCCACCACCACCAGGCTCCTACCCTGCATGGGGGGACACCCAGAGTCCTCCAAGCCCCCGAGGTACCCTCACTTGCCACCTCCATCTTCCGGCGCAGGCGCCACTGGAACAAGATGTCATCTTCAGGCCGCAGGGAAGAGAACTGTAGGATGCAGGAGGCCGGCAAAGACCCTGAGGGGGGCAACAGGAGGCGTGATGGATATAAAGCAGCACCAGAGAGGCAGGGGGTAATGATGTGGGTCCTAGAGCATCATGGGAAAGATTCGTTGGGCCTGTGCCCTTTCCAGAAGCCTCTGATGCTCTAGAAAACTCCTCCTAGAGGCTGAGATGCGACCAGCTCTGGGGTGGGCCTGCTCCAGCCACATAGAACAGTTGCATGAGAAAGGCCTGCTAGAGGCCAAGATGCAGCCAGCTCTGGGAAGGTGCAGGCACCCATGGGGAGAGAAGGAATGAAACTTAGTACATCGCAGGGGCGTTTCTTTCTCCTGCCTCATTAGCATGCAAATGAAGCATATTTGGGGGCCTGGAAGATAACAGAATCCCTCCAGGGAGACGTTACTGGCTCGAGGCACTCACCGAAAGTGAGAGGACCAGCTCTACTAGCTCCAAATTCTGGGGCCACCTCATTTCCTGGCTCCCTGCGTAAAAAACCTGCAGCTAATTAAAGACAATAGAGGAACAAATGAGAACTACTAAGTCCCCAGGCTTGGTGACCCACTTAATGAATATTCATTGTGACCTTGTCTACAAGCCAGGGAAAGGAGACAGCCGCTAACAAACCCTAATGAAGTTAGGGTTTATTTGCTAAGGATGGCTACTGCATTCGAGGGCTGGTAGTTTCATAAGTAAGTCAGGCTTGGAAATGCTGGGCAGCTTGTTCTAATGAAATCAGGAATTAAACTAATAATTACTGTATTATAATCGATATAATAACTATAATATTATAAAAGCCTTTGCCTGTCTGTCTGTCTGTCCGTAACGCATTATTCTACTCTGACTGGTTGTCTGAAACAACCAGAGTGCTCCAACAGCATTCCCGACAGGAGGCGGTGGCACTGCGCCACCACAATGGCAGGAACAGAGCGAAGACGCAGCAGCCTGCTCCCTGCAGATAGCGGCAACAGAGCAGCCTTACACGGGGCCAGAAGCAGAGCAGTGGCAACACAGGGCATTGGGTGGCAGCGCTCCATCCTCACCACTCCCTGTCCCCATCATTCTTGACAGGCAATTGGCTAGTAATGATAATAATAATGATAATTATAATGATATTATAATTGAATTGGATGTCAATCTCAACACACGAATTATAATCATAAATGCAGCGATTATATAGTAAGGATTTTTTAAGGGGGTTACAAACAGGGGTTAATGGGGATCACTGAACAGTACAACACTTGGGAATATTTAATGAGAATTAGTTAACAATATAACACTTGGGGATGTGTAATGAAGATTATCTAGCAAGTCTAATAATCTTGAAGATTATTCAACAGATGTAATAAATCACAATAAATTATTAAATGAGGGTTATCTAACAGGTATAGCAACTGTAGAGATTATCTAACGAGCAATATTTAAATGGCGGTTACCTAATGAGATTCATACAAGTAGAATAAGCACAAGAATTATTCTATAGGTATAATAACTGCATATGTTATTAAAAGAGAAAGAATTATCTAATTGCCTAAACAAGAATAACTGGGAATTATTGAATTAATTAAATAACAAGCCTAATATTCATGGGGATTATTTAATAAGAATTATCTAACAGGGATAACTAAAGCAATTATTTACTGATAATCGTCTAACAAATATAACATTCATAGGGATTATTTAAATGAGAATCTTTTAACAGGGACAATAAATTATATGAGTTATTTAATGATAATTATCTAATGAACAGAACAATTTTAGGGATTATTAAATGATAATTATTTAAAAAGGGATAAAAATTGCAGGGATAGCTACAATAATTAGTTAATCATATTTAAGTATAACAATTGTAAGGAGTATTGAATTAGGATTATTTGGCATGGAAGATAACTATGGGGATTATTTAACATAGATTATTTAATGAGTATTATTTAATCACAACTATTATTTAACAAGAAAGGTCTAACAGAGATGACAATTGCAGAAATTATTTAAAGAGGACTATTTAACAAAACAATAACAACTAAGATTATTTAATGAGTTAACAATTGTTGGGGTTATTTAACAAGAATTATCTAATGGGAAAACAACTGCAGAAATTATTTAATGAAATAATAATTGTGGGGATTATTTCATGAGTATTACCAAACAGAACAACAACAACGGATTATTTACATGGATTAACAAATATGGATAACAATTGTGGATATTATTTAACAAGGATTATCTAACAGGATAACAATCACAGGGATTATATATCAAGGTAACAATTACAGGGGTTATTTAATGAGGATTATCAAATATGGATAACAACTGCAGAGATTATGGGGATAATAATGGTGACTATATGATGAGGATTATCTAATAGGGAAAACAACTACAAGAATTATTTAATAAGGAGCATTTAACACTAGAATAAGCACCAATTATTTAACAAGTATTATCTAATGGGTAGGACCACCCTGGGTATTGTTTAACAAGGGTTAACGCATAACAGTCACTGGGATTATTTAATAAAGATTAAACAACAGAATTATTACTGTGGGGATTATTCAATAAGGATTATCTAATAGCACACAGGTTATTTCACAAGAATTATCTAATAAATAAAATAGTGAGAATTATTAAAAACCCTCGTTAAATGTGGTCATAATCATGGGAATTATATAATGGGTCTAACCATCACAGGGTGTATTTAGCAAGAGTTAATTGATAGAGTAATAAGAATGGAGATTATTTAGTGTGGGTTATTTAATGGGCTAATAATCATGGGTGTTATAATATAATGAGTCTAAAAATTGAAGGGATTATTTAATGAGTGTTAGTTGACAAGAATAATTGTGCAGGTTATTTAGCAAAGGTCATTTAACAGGATAATCATCATTAAATCCATTATATAATCACATAAATTATTCAACAAGTTTTATAAGGGAATCATTGAAGTAATTATTTAACAATGATTACTTATTGAAGATATTCATTGCCCCTTAAATAGAAAGTGGTGTCATTTTATAAATCAAGAATCAAGGAAGATCCAAAATAAACTCTGCCTTAAACAGCAAAATTACCAGATGTATCTGTTTACCACTGCCCAAACCAAGTGATTGAAAACTAGGGACATATCTTAAACGAGAAGCCCGATAATTAGGGACACGTCTTAAATGCGGAGCCGATTCCAAACCATCCAACTGCAAAAGAGACTCTGAGTTCTCTCCTCCAACAAGTAGTGCATCTTATTTTTGGGGGTATGATATGCTAGGAATTACAGTAGCAGTCTTAAAGGGGCCCTGGGATGGATGGAGTTAAGTGCTGCCCCCCCCCATGGGCCCCAACTGGGAAAGCCCCATCCCCACCAATGACCTGTGCAGTGTTATAGGTGGCCATTCCCCAGCCACACCACCCGAGACCTGGGTGCATTTGGTTGCCTGTCCCAGTGCCTACCTGTGTCAGGCTCCAAGGCCAGGGGGCTGCTGGTGGGGTGGGGGGTGATCCCCTCAGAGCTGCCAAGGGAGGAGGCGCTGTGGGGACAGGGGGCAGGTTAGAGTGGAGGGGGGCAATTGTGAGGGGGCTGGGAGGGACTGGTGGGGAGGGCAGGGGGTTTGGAGGGCCTGAGAAATACTGGGGAGAAGGGACTAGGAGACACAGGGTGGAGGGGGCAGGGGATTTGGAGGGACTCAGAGATACTGAGGAAGGAGGATTGGGAAGGGCTGGGAGAGACTGAGTAGGGTAGGGAGATACTGGGGAGAAAGGACAGGGAAGGACAGAAGACACTGGGTGGAGGAGGCAGGGGGTTTGGACAGACTCGGAGATACTGGGGAGGACTGGGAGACACTGGGGACAAGGGACTGGGAAGGGCTGGAAGGAACCGAGACACTGGATGCGAGGCAGGGAGATACTGGGAAGAGACTGGGAAGGACTGGGGGAATCTGAGTGGGGGACCAGAAAGGTCTGTGAAACACTGGGCAGGAGGAACTGGGAAAGACCAGGAGGAAATGGGTGGGGAAAGGCACAGGGGGGTTGGAGAATGGACTGGGAGACACTGGGTGGGGGGACAGAAACAACTGGAAGATACTGGGCAGAGGTACTGAGAAAGACTTGGAGACACTGGGTGGGCAGGGGAGGAGGAATAGGTAGAAGCTGGGAAGACGGGCAAGAATTAGGGAACAGCGTGCAGGGGAGACTAAGACGACTGGGAGACACAGAGCAGGGGGCGTGCATTACCTGCGCAGCAGCAGCTGGGCTGCCCTCTCCTGCAGGCTCCAGGTCTCAGGGTCGTCTGAGCCCTGCTGGAGGACAGGGAGCACGGCTAGGGAGCACGGCTGGGCCCCACCTCCTGGCTAGTGCCCCAAAAGCCCAGGACTTGTCCCCACCCCCTAACACCAGCCTAAAATGCAGCCAGCTCTGGGGTGTAGCAGCTGGGGAACAGCAGCATATAACAGCAGGCAGGGCAGGCTTGCCCCCCCCCGCAGGTCTCAGGGATGGGGGGCTGTCCAGGGCACACAGGAGTTGGCAGCAAGGCCCACCGGTTCCCCCCACCCTCCATGGGACAATGGACTGACCGGGGAGTCCGGTGGGGGGGCATCCAGGGCCTGGGAGGCCCGTCTGGGTTCTGTGCAGCCTGTAGGGAGACAGCATAGGTGGGGAGGGCTACCAGAGTATGACTGCCCCCACTACTAAGCAAAGCAAGGTTGGGGGGGGGGGAGGGAGTTTCCCTCATCCCTTCCGATCAGCATCCTGCACAAGAGAACCAGTCGTTCGGGATCCCACCACCCTCCGCTCCCAGGGCTGGAGAGACCCAGGCGCCGGCCTCCTCTAGCCCACTGCCCCCTGCAGAGATCCCGGGCCCCTCAGGGAGAGAGCAGCCGAAGCTAGCAGTCTGAACCCTGAAACCCCCTGCCTCCAGCTTCACACGCCGCCCCTCGGGGTGGAGCCGAGGCGGGGGCGGCAAGTACCTGGAGGCGCCGCGCCTGCTTCTGGGGAGGGCCCGGGCGAGGGCTGCAGCCACCAGAAGGCGTCGCTGGGGCCCAGGGCGGGCGCCCGGCGCTGGCTGCGGCTGCTCGGCTCCCCCCGGCGGAAGCGCTCCATGTACCTGCGGGGACACAGCCCCGGCATCCGTGCCTGCCCCCACCGCCCTCCCGGGGCAGGGAGAGGCCCCAGCGGGGGAGGGGTCCCAGGTGCCCCCCCCAGAACGCACCTGGCAATGACGGAGTCGCCGCCGCGGGGGCTGTGCGGGGAGCTGCTCTCGGTCGAAGGCCACGACTCGGGGAAGGGGCTGCTGGAGCTGGACGCCGGCGTCCCCCCGGGGGGGGTCGGGGGGCTCTGGGGGGCCGAGCTCAGCACCTGCCAGGGAAGGGGGGGGGGTCAGGGGAGGAGCCAGGCGAACCCCGCCCCCCCGCGCAGATTTCTGAACTCCCCCTTCCTCTCCCTCTCTGCGGGCCCCCCAGTACCGTGCGCTCCTGCTCCGGGCGGGCGAGGCGGGACGGGGAGGGCCGGTAGTGCCCGCGGGGGCGGCGGGACGGGGGGAAAGGGCTGTCCGGGCTGAACAGGGCCAGGCTGCGGGGAGGGGGGTCGGTTGGGGGCGGATGGCTGCCCCCCGCAACTGAATAGAGTCCGGGTGTCCGCCCCCCGGCCCGGCCGCACCTGCGCTCCATGGGGCCGGGCGGGGGCGGGGGCGGGGCCGGCTCCGGCCCGGGGTGAGCGGTCCGGGCCGCGCCGCAAACCGAATCTACCGCCCAACCCGTCTCCTAGCAACGGAAGGCCCCCCCAAGCATCATGGGAAAACCACGCACGCCCACAATACCCCGCGGCCGCCGTGCAAAATGGCCACCGGACACGGGCCGACGACGCCTCCAGGGACGGGGACTACCACTCCCATGGCGCCCCGCGCGGACTTTCAAAATGGCGGCGAAGATGCCCGTGAGGCTCCGCGCGCGGACTCCCATGCTGCCCCGCGGGCCCCAATAATATTCAAAATGGCAGCCGAGGGCAGAGCAGAGCAGCCTAGGACTACATTTCCCATGAGACCTAGTGATCAAGGACTATGGCTGCCGGACTCAGCACCGCTTCAGACTCTATTTCCCATGAAGCCCTGCCCGCTAACCCTGAGGCTTCCATAGTGTACCCAGAGACCTCGGATTCAATATGGCCGCTGCGGGGGGAGCTCACTTTTCCCAGCGCGAGCCCGGATTGCGCGACGCTGATGATTGACAGCTCCGGGACCAAAGGGAGACCGGAACGAGGGGCGGGGCCCACAAGGAGGTGGAGAACTCGGGTGTCCGGGGCTCGCGACCCCCCAGATCCACCTCGCGTCGATCCCGGGCGACCAGGCTCCCGCCTCCCTGCCCCCCAGGATGCTGCCGGTCAAAGTCAAGGTGGAGAAGCCGGGTGGGTGCTGGGCCCTTCAAGGCCTCGGGGGTAGGGGAGGGACTTGGGGGTCTGGCCCCGCCTATGGGAGGAGGGGCCATGGGGCTGGTCCCACCTGTTGGAGTTTGGGGGTTGGCCCCGCCCACCGGGAAGGGGAGGAGCCTGCGGTCTTAGCCCTGCCTACCTAGTGGCAAGGGAGTGGCTGGAGGGCTCCTGGCCCCGCCCTCGGAGGGAGGGGCAGTGCTTGAGGGGGTCCTAGCGCTGCTCACAGGGGCTTGCAGAGGAGCTGGAGAGGCCCTGGCCCCGCCTACAGAAGGTAGGGGAGTGGCTTAGGGTCTTGGCCCCACCTATGGGGGGGGTCGGGGTTCTGGCTGCGCCCCTTAGTCCCGATGCGGAGGTGACAAGTGGGATGCGGGCCTCAGTTGTGAACCCAGTTGTTGGGGTGTCAGTCTTTACTTCCTGTCCCAAACTGCATGAGGGGTGGGGGGAGCCCAGACACCTGGGGTCCCTGGGGGTGGGAGTGGGGCTTTTTAGATCCCAGGTGCCTGGGTTCACTAGGCGAGGGGCACCTGGGACAGGTTTGGGGGGGGTGTACAGCGCCTTGCCCCCATCCAGAAGCAGCTGCATCTCTGCCCCCACCCCCTGCTGTGCAGACCTGGAGACAGCAAACGCGCGGAGCCGCCTGGACGCAGTGCTGCAGGGCCTGCTGGAGCGCAGCGACGGCGAGCGGTGGGTGCGGCCCCGATCCTGGGGGTTGGCGGGGTGGCAGTGGGGATCCTGGCGGGGGGGGGCTGGCCCTTGCCTCACCTGTCTGCTCTGTTCAGGGAGCAGATGGATGAGGATCCCGGGAAGCCACCCAGCGACCCACTTGGCAAGTAAGAACAGGCCCAGAGGGGTGAGGGGGTCCAGGGTCAAGGTGTCGGGGGTGCGCACAGGATGGTCCCACTCCCTTTGACCCCCCCTTCTGTTTTCTCTTTCTAGAGACTCCTCTCCCACAGCTGCTGGGAAGAGGTAGGTGTCTGCACGGCTCCACCCCAGAGATGGCTGCGTCCTGGGGTTTGAGGAGAGCTGGTGGGGAGCATTTTATGCCACCATTCCCCAGCTGCTCCTGCCCAGAATTGCCTGCATCTTGGGCCCCGTAAAGCCTTTCATAATGATGTAAGATGCAGCCGTTCCCCAGCTGTTCCTTTCCAGAGCTGGCTGCGTCTTGGGCCCAAGGAAGTCTTCTCCTGGTGCTGTTATATGCAGCCATTCCCCAACTGCCCCTCCCCAGACCCAACTGCATCTTGGTGCTGGATAAGCCAAGGCAGAGAAGGAACTGGGACTAGCTTCCCAGATTAAGGACAATAAGAAGTCCTTTTTCTAAATACATAGGGGGTAAAAAGAAGGTCCCGGGTAACGTGGAGCCCTTGCAGGACGCTTTGGGAAACTTGGTCGTCACACCAGACGGCAAAGCGAACATGTTTAACGATTTCTTTGCCTCCGTCTTCCTAAGTAGGGACCAGAACAGCCACCTCCCTGCTGGGCCCCCCTCGGGCCCCAGGGGAGACACACCTGGGCCACGGGTTAGCGAGGATTTAGTTAGGGAGCTTCTGGAGGGGTTGGACGTATTCAAGTCAGCTGGCCCGGATGATCTCCACCCTAGAGTTCTAAAGGAACTAGCCGAGGTCATTGCAAGTCCCCTGACACGGCTTTATGAGCACTTGTGGTGCTCTGGTGAGGTATCGGAGGACTGGAAGAGGGCCAACGTGGTCCCCATCTTCAAAAAAGGCAGGAAGGAGGAGCCGGGAAACTATAGGCCGGTTATTCTTACCTCGATCCTAGGCAAGCTGTTCAAGAAAATTATCCTGGCACACATCCAGGAGGGGCCAGCTGGGGAGGTCATGCTTAGGGGCAACCAACACGGGTTCATCAGTGGCAGGTCTCGTCAGACCAACCTGGTGGCCTTTAACGATCAGATCACCAGATCATTAGATGCAGGGGTAGCAGTGGACATCGTCTTCCTGGACTTCCAGAAGGCTTTTAACACTGTCTCTCACCCCATTCTCATTAAGGAACTGGGGGCTGTGGTGTAGACGCCCACACAGTCAAATGGGTCGCCAACTGGCTGGAGGGCCGCACCCAGAGGGTGGTAGTGGATGGGTCCTTCTCAACCTGGACAGACGTGGGCAGTGGGGTCCCGCAGGGCTCCGTCCTCGGGCCCGCGCTGTTCAACATCTTCATCAGTGACTTGGATGAGGGCGTAAAAAGCACCCTGTTCAGATTTGCTGATGACACTAAGATGTTGGGGGACATGGGCACACTAGAGGAGAGAACTCAGACTGTAGCAACAGGCTACAGTCAGACCTAGACAGGTTACAAGGGAGGGCGGACGAGAATAGGATGGGTTTCAACACAGACAAGCCAAGGTGATGCACCTGGGGAGGAACAACTGGCACCATACCTACAGGTTAGGGAACTCCCCTCTTGTCAGCACGGAAGCGGCAAGGGATCTGGGGGTCATCGTTGACTCCAAGATGAACACGTGTCGGCAGTATGGGGGCGCGGTCAGGAAGGCCGACCGCACCTTGTCATGCATCTCGAGCAGGTCCAAGGAGGCGATCCTCCCCCTCTACGCGGCACTGGTCAGGCCGCAGCTGGAGTACTGCGTCCAGTTCTGGGCGCCGCACTTCAAGAGGGATGTGGACAGCATGGAGAGGGTCCAGAGGAGACCACTTGCATGGTCAGGGGGCAGCAGGGCAGGCCCTACGAGGAGAGGCTACGGGCCCTGAACCTGTTCAGCCTCCAAAAGAGAAGGCTGAGTGGGGATCTTGTGGCCTGTTATAAACTAGTCAGGGGGGATCAGCAGGCACTGGGGGAGTCACTGTTTCCCCGAGCACCGCCAGGAGTGACCAGGAATAACGGTCACAAGCTGGCAGAGGGCAGGTTTAGGTTAGACATCAGGAGGCGCGAGTTCACGGTCAGGGCGGCTAGGGCCTGGAACCAGCTTCCAAGAGAAGTGGTGCAGGCTCCTGCCCTGGGGGTGTTTAAGAGGAGGTTAGGTGCACATCTTGCTGGGGTCGTTTGGCCCCAGTACTCTTTGCTGTCATGGCAGGGGGTCGGACTAGATGATCTGCTCAGGTCCCTTCTGACCCTAGAAACTATGAAACTCTCTGGGCAGCGTTCTATGCTGTTCCTCAGCGGTTTCACCACAGAGCTGGCTGCATTTCTGTTCTGTATCGCACCCCTTTGGGGACAGCGGGCTGGGGCAAGCTGTTGTCTATGGGGCAACACCACTCCCAGGGCCTGGATCAGGGGTGGTGGTAGGGGGAGGGGGGTAGAACTTAGTTTTACCCCTCTCTCACCCCTAGGCCCTCAGCTCGGTTCTCCCATCACCGGCGCAAGAAGAGGAAGGAGACAGATGACGGCTTGACGGAAGGCGGCCAGCAGAGACAGAGTGAGTGTCGGGGGGGAGGGGGACAACCCAGGTGTCCGGGCTCCCCCCACTAATACTCTCACCCCCAGGCTTCAGAGCTGGAGAGAACCCAGGTGTTCAGGAGAGGATCCCGATCCTGGAAGGGTGGGGGGCACATCGCTGGCAGGGAGGTGGACCCCGATCTGGGCCTGATCCTTGAGGGGGCACATGGTTGTCTGGGAGGGAGGTAGGGGGGCCCTGATTCAGGCCTCATCCTGCCCCCTCTTGTAGACACGTATGTGATCAAGCTGTTCGATCGGAGTGTGGATCTGGCGCAGTTCCCTGAGGCGGCACCGCTCTACCCTGTCTGCCGTGCCTGGATGCGCAACAGCCCTGGCCTCCGGGACCGCGACCCGGAGCACTCCCCCAGCCCTGGCCCCGGGTCTGGCCTCCCTCCCCTGCCAGAGGACGATGAGGTGAGGCCCCGACAGCTCCCAGCATGCACTGGGCCAAGGGGGGCAGAGGGGTCCTGCTTTAGCCTGACTCCCATCACTCCCAGGATGCTTTGGTATAGGGGTCCGGCCTTGGCCTGACTGCCCCTCCTCCCCCCACCCCAGCCAAGCTAGCATGCTTTGGGGCAGGGGGTTGGGGATCCAGCCATGGCCTGACCATCCTCCCTTGTCCACAGGGGCCGGAGGGGCCACCAGGCCATGGCGCAGACATCTACAAGCTGCCCCCCCCATTCCCCCTGCCCGAGGGTGCCCCTGGCTTGCCCACCCGGTCCCGTGTGCCTTCCCCGCTGGGGCCTGACATCGCTGCCTCCCGACCCGACGCAGTGAGTAGCCTGCCTCCCCCCAAGCTCAAGCACATGCAACCCACCCACAACCAAAGGACCCAGGCATCTGGGGCAAACCCAGGGGTCCTCCCCCACCACCACCACAACCCAAAACACAGTATCCCAGACAGACAGAGAACCCAGGCGTCCAAGACAGACCCACAGAGGAGAACCCGTGTGTGGAAGACAGCCCCAGACACCTGGGCTGCAGGGTGGGAGCCCAGAGACCCTGGTCCCTTTAAGCTGTCCCACATACGCACACGCGGGACCCAGGCATCTGGGCCACATAGATGTAGCATGGTAGGGGGCAAACAGAGACCCCTCACCTAGCTATGGGAGGGGGGCACCTCATTGGGATCACCACTGGGGGGGTGAGAGGCTCCTCCTTACCCCAGGGACTGGCTCCCCCCTGGGACCCCCTTCTCCTTGCCACCCTGCATAACTGCCCCCCTCCACAGCCCCCCGACCCAGTGCTGAGCACCTCGGCCCTCATCTACAAGAACATGGAGCGATGGAAGAAGATCCGGCAGAGGTTGGTGTGAGTGGGGGGGGGAAGATGCTTGGGTTCTCTGGGAGGGGAGGTGGGGCTGGGGGGTGAGAGCAGGGGCCTTGGGAGCCTGAACACCTGGGTTCTCTGGGTGGGGAGGGTACTGGGGGTCCTGTCCCCCCCCTTTCATCCCCCTTGTCCTACCCCAGGTGGAAGGAGGCTTCTCACCGCAACCAGCTGCGCTACGCTGAAAGCATGAAGATTCTCAAGGAGATGTACGAGCGGCAGTGACAGCCTCGGCTCCACCCCCTCTGGACAGGCCACGCCTTTTCACCCAGCCCTACCCCTCTAAATCCCTCCCCTGGGATAACCTTGTCTTTTGTTGTCCTGTATATTTAAATCCCAGTCGTCCACTGCCCTCTCTCTTTAAATCCCTTTTCTGAGGTTAGCCCCACTCCCTTAAGCATCCCCACTGTTCTTTTCCTGTCCTGTCCTTTAAATTTTCTAGGATAAGCTCCGCCCCCTTGGTAAACCCCACCTCCTGTTCCCCCGTCTCTTTAAGTCCTTCCTCTGGGATAAGCGCCCCCCCTTCCCTCCGGTCAGGTCCCTTCCCCAAAGTGGGGGGGCATCCCTGTTGTACTCCACCTGGCCAATAAACTGCCATAACACCTGGGTCTCCTCTGTGAGGGGGGGCAGTGTGTGATGTCACCAGAGGGTGGAGCTTGGGACCTTCCCCTCACACCCCAGCCTACCTGTCACTGGTAGGCTGGGAGGGGGCAGGGCTGGGGTACACTCCCTGCCTAGAAGGAGGGGGAGGCTGGGCCTGCTGCCCACGTGTGTACACACACGCATGTGGGCAGGTGGCAGAATCACACCCAAGCCAGGAACATATGCGCAGCGGTGCTGGGTCTGCCCCCCAGTGAACCCAGGTGGTAGGGACATGCCCTTAGAGGATCCTGGTGTCCAGGATCACCCAATGAAGTACCCAGGTGTCTGGGACACGCAACCTAGGTGCCTAGCACACACAACCCATCACACACACATGCAGTGGACCCAGGGGTCCAGGACCCACCCTGGTGCGTGGACCAGGTGTTTGGGACACAGAGCACAACACATCACACACAGTCCAGGCATCTGGGACACCTGCCTGTGCCACAAAGAACCCAGCATCCGGGATGGGGGGACACGCACACACATAGGATCCACCCACACACACAACCCAGGCAGCCAGGACGCGCTCTTCTCCCCCCAGGGAGCCCATGTGTGCACACCGGCCCCCACCCCCACAGAACCCAGGTGTCCAACCCACACACCCACCACCCAGGCATTCAGGACACACTCCTCTCCCCCCACAGAAATCCCAGGTGTCTGAGACACACCCACACACACCCTCCTACACACAGACCCCAGGTGTCTGGGACGCACAATGTATTCATCCAGGACACACACACACACACACACACACACACGCGCGCGCGCGTCCAGGGGACATAGCCCACCCATAGGACCCAGGTGCCCAGGGCGCGCACACCCCCACAGGACCCAGGCATCCAGGGTGTGCACACGCACACCCACCCATAGGATGCAGGCATCTGGGGCACACATACCCACCCACCCTCAGGACCCAGGCATTCGGGGCACACACAAACACCCATAGGACCCAGGCATTCAGGGTGCACGTGCACACCACCACACACCCCATAGGATGCAGACACACACACACACACACAATCCAGGTGTCTGGGGCACGCGCACACGGGCACACACAAACGCTGGTTTCCAGGCCAAGGCTCTTTATTACCCCCCTTGGGGGGGGTTGGGCCCTCACTTGGGGGCATCAGGTCGGGCAATGGGCACATTGCGCCCCTCGGGAGTGGGGCCGGGGGGATGCATGGGTGCTGTGATGGTCAAGATACCATCGGGGGTCAGCGCCGAGGTCACAGTCGCGCCGTCCACGCCCGTGGGCAGCAGGTAGCGGCGGTGGAACTCCCGCGAGACGTAGCCGTGCTCATCCTGGGGGTAGAGGGCAGAGGTCGTGGGTCAGGTGTGGAGGGGGCAGGGGAATCAAGGGGCATGAGGATCAGGCTGGGTATTAGGGAAGGGGCATAGGCTCAGGCACTGGGGTCAAGGGGCACGGGGTCAGGTTGGGCGGGAGGTCAAGGGGATCAGGGTGGGCACTGGGGAGGGGGCAGGCCTGGGCACTCACGGGTCAAGCATGGGGCAGGGTTCAGGCACTGAGGAGGTGTCAGGAGGCATCGGAGTCGGGGCAGGCACAGGGGGTCACGAGCTCAAAGTTCAGGGCTGGAGGGTGCTAAGTGCTCTCATGGGGGGAACAGGGTGAAAGGTGAAGCCCCTGGGGGGTGGCAGGGGCTTGAGGGGCAGCAGGCAGGACCCTGCACACCCCCAGCCTGGCAATGGGTTCTGGGAGTCAGAGGTCAGGGAATCAGGGCTGCAGACAGGGGAGCTGGTCAAGAGTAGAGTCGGGGTTCATGACATGGGGTCAGAACCGCAGATGTGGAGGATCAGGGTTCATGCGCAGGGTCGGGGTCAAGATATGGGGGCCGGGCATTTGGTTAGGAGTCACTCATATGGAGTCGTCCGGGCAGGCATGGGGTAGGGGGGCAGCGGTCAGCCATGGGCAGGGTCCGGCCCAGGGGCGGGGGGCAGTACCGGGCGCTCCTCGTGCTTGGCGTGCACCTCCACGTAGTCGCCGACCACCTTGACGTTCAGCTCCTCGGGCGCGAAGTGCTGCACGTCCAGCAGCACTGAGAACCGGTCCTTGTCCAGCCGCAGCTGCGGGGGAGAGGACACTGCTGGGGGAAGCCCGCGGCACTGGGGGGAGCGGGGGGCGTAGCCTGGCTTGCTGAACGAGGGCCGTGGCTGGAGCGGGGGCGTGGCCAGGCCCACCCCCGCCCCCTCCCTGGCTCCCTGCCCGCGCCAGGATTGTGACCATAAAAGGCAGGTGCCGCTTCCTGGCCCCGCCCCTCCCCAGGGGGGTCCCCAAGCCGGGGGGCGGGGTCTCCGGGGGGCGGTAGCCGCGGAGCTCAGGAACTCCCGGTACCTCGGAGGAGCCCCTGTCGGGGTCCCTGGGGAGGCTCAGGGAGGATCCTAAGGGGTCCCGGGGGGGCAAGATGATGGGGCCGGGCCGTCCCGCAGCGTCTCGCAGAAGCCGGGGCGACCCGGGGGTCCTGGAGTGGGGGGCAAGGTGATGACGTCCTAGGGGGTCCCGGGTGGGGGGCGGTACTTCGGAGAAGCTGGTGTCGGGGCTGTCGGGATCCCGAGGGGGGCCCCGGGGGTGACAAGGCGATGTCCTAGGGGACTCTCCCAGGGTCGGGACCTCGGAGAAGCCGGTCTTGGGGTCCCGGGGCCGGGGAGCAAGGGGGCGTCCTGGAGGGTCCCGGGGGACACGAGGCGACGTCCTTCGGGGTCCAGCGGGAGGCGGCCCCGGGGTGCTGGGGGCGTCCCGGCACCCCGGACAAGCCGGTGTCGGGGCCGAGGAGATCCTGGCGGGTCCCGGGACAGGGGCCCGCTACCCCGGGGAAGCCGGTGCTGGGGCTGCCGGGCCCGGTACCTCGGAGAAGCCGGTCTCGGGGCCCTCGGAGACGTCGGGGCAGGGCCCGGGCCCGTGGGGGCTCATGGCCCAGGGCGGCCCGGCGGGGGGGCCCGGCAGCCCCTCTCCGAAGCGCTGGTCGAAGAGGCGCGTCGGGAACCAGGGCGCGAGCAGCGGCCGCCGCAGCCAGGGGTGCTGGATCGGCACGTCCATCGCGAGCGGGAGCAGGACGCCGCGGCGGCGCCTTATATGCGGCGCGGCTGGAAGGCGCTAGAAGGGGCGGGGGCCACGGGGCGGGGCCGGGGGGCACCACGGGGGACGCAGGCGTCCCGGACAGACAGGTATAGGGAGCCCAGGCGTCCGGGGCACACCCACGGGGAAGCCAGGAGCCCGGGGGCCAGGGCGCGCACAGAGCACCCCGGGGAGCCCAGGCGCCCGGGCCGCGGAGCCGCGTCGGAGCCGCCGCGGGCGGGCGGCGCACGGGGGAGGCCTGGGGCGGGGCAGCCCCGACGCCTGGGCCCGGGTCAGCCGCAGGGATGAGCCCAGGTCTCCGGCACGTGATCGGGGACCCCCGCCCCCCGCAGCTGGCGCCAGCGCCGGGCACGCGGTGCCACCGGCACAAGCCGTCCGGATGCCTCATCCCGCTATTTGTGGGCACTGACGGAGCCCGGGTGCTGCCAGCGGACCCAGGCAGCCGGCTCCCAGCCCCCACTGCCCGCAGCCCCACCTCTCCGCGCAGGGGATCAGGCTTCCCCCCCCCCCCCCCCCCCACCGCAACCCAGGCGTCCAGGAGCCCGGCCCCGCCCCAGGGAACCCAGCGTCTGCAAGCCTACCCCCACCCCACACGGAGTCTCACCCCCCCAGGCAACCCTGGTGCCCGGGCTCCTGGCCCC
Source organism: Crocodylus siamensis (assembly GCF_052110815.1). NCBI lineage: Eukaryota > Metazoa > Chordata > Crocodylia > Crocodylidae > Crocodylus > Crocodylus siamensis. Next base: position 22,724,822 of record NC_143400.1, read on the forward strand.
GGTCCCAGTTTCACCCCCTTTGGGAGGGGAGGGGTGCGCTGCCTCAGACGCATCCAGCTCTGGGGTGGGGTAGCCTGGGAACAGCCACAGACAACACGGCGGGGGTGGGGGCATCACCTGGGGCTGAGATGCAGCCAATTCTGGCGGCAGGGGTGGACAGCGCAGCATACAACAGCAAGGGAAGGGTCTGGCAGGGACTGCAATGCAGCCAGCTCTGGGGTGGAGCAGCTGAAAACAGCATAAAGGCAGTCCAGATGCGCCCAGTTCGGGTGCGACTAGAAGGAAGAAGGGCTGCATATAACAGCAGGGACAGGGCACTGGGATGCAGCCAGCTCTGGGGTGAGTGCGGCTGCGTAGAACAGCCAGGGAAGGGGCTGCCTGGTGCACACATACGGTCAGCTCTGGGATGGAGCAGCTAGAAGCACCACACAACACATCAAGGAGGCAGTGAGGTCTGCAAAGAACATGGCTGCATATAACACCCCCAGAGGGGCTTCCTGGGGGTGAGATGCGACCAGTTCTGGTGGGGGGCAGCAGGGCAACAGCTGCATAGAACAGGCCATCGCAAGGACAATGGGCCCAGCTTTGGGGCGCAAACTGGGGGAACAGCAGCGGAGAACAGCAGGGGGCAGCTGTAGTGTGCCCAGCTGGGGGGAGGGGTGGCCTGTTGCACTTGGCTGGGGGTGGCAGCACAGCTTGTAATTAGCACCGGGGCCTGTAATTAGTGCCTGGGTTCTCTCCAGCTTGGGAGCCTGGGGAGGGGAAGCAGGGCAGGGCAGGACTGGCACCCAGATGCCTTTGCTAGTGCCCCACTTAGCTGCTTGTGCCTCAGTGTTCCCACCCCCAGCAATGGGTAGAGAAGCTAATGGGTATGGGGGACAGGGGGTGTAAACCCCTCCCCTCAGCAGCCCCTCCGACTTGCTGGAGAGAAACCAGGTGTCCAGGCTCCCAGGCTCCCAGCCCCCTCTCCCAGGTCTGGGGAGGGGCTTCAGGGGGGCTCAGGGGGCACCCAGGGGGATGGTGAAGGACAGGGCGTCCCCCAGCGCGCCCGCTGGGTCTGGAAGACGGTGACCCAGGCAGCCAGCGCCATGGCCCATGCCCTCTCCTAGAGCTGCAGAGAACCCAGACATCTGGGCCCCCATCATGCCCCACACAACCCAAACACCCCCCCAGGTCACTCCCAAAGCCCCATGACCCCTCCTAGTATCCTGCAGACACCCCCACCTACCCCCAGGGGCCCCTCCAAAACAAGAGACCCCACCCCCATGAGCTGGGGGGGTTCCCTTCCCTACATGCACTGCTTGCTCCTGCCTCAGTTTCCCTGCCCCCCCCATACAGCCATGCCAGGCAGGGTGGGGGGTATAACCAGGCTTTATTAAGCAGGATAGGGGGGAGTCTGGGGAGGGGCTTCAGGGGGGCTCAGGGGGCACCCAGGGGGATGGTGAAGGACAGGGCATCCCCCAGCGCCCCCCAGCGCGCCCGCTGTGTCTGGAAGACGGTGACCCAGGCAGCCAGCGCCATGGCCCAGAGTGCCAGCCCCACAGCGGAGCGTCGCACATCTGAGGGGAACAGGGGGAGTTAGAAGGGACCAGACCCCCAGAGACCCCCCCAACCCTCCTCCCAGGATCTCCCCCCAACACAAAGACCCTCCAGCTCCAACCCCAGCCCCACCCCACTTCAGGGATCCCCACAGCTCCACTCCCAGCCCAGGGACCCCCTATAGCCCCCCCAACCCAGAGACCCCCCTACCCACAGCCCCCTGACACAAAAGACACCCAGTCCCCCAAAACCTAGTGAACCCCCAGATTAACCCTCCCAAACCCAGACCCCCCAGCTCCACCCCTCCAGATCCCCAAAACTCAGAGAGACCCCCAAGCTGCACCCCTTAGTGCCCCCCAGCCCAGAGACCTCCCCCAAAACCCAGACCTACCCCCACCCACGCTTTGGACCCAGAGACAACCCCCAAAACCCAGACTCCCCCAGCTCACCCCCTGAGCCACCCCACCCAAATACCTCCGAACCTGGAGACCCCCTCAAGACCCCCAAGTGCCCCACCAAACCCAGAGACTTCCCAGCTCCTCCCCCCAAGGCTCCCCACCCAAAAGACCCCCCCAGGACCCACTAGAGCCCCCATCTCCCCCCATCCCAGAGGCTCCCTCTCAGGCTCCCCCCCACCACTCACAGCTCTTGATCTGCAGCTGCTGGGTGTAGGCAGGAGCCAGGAAGGCCTCCCGGAAGAACCACACCACATTCACCAGCCACAGGAAGGGCAGCAGCGCGAAGCCCCCTGGGGGCACAGGGTGGGGGGTATCAGACCCAAGGCACTACCCAGGGGAGCTCACAGCACTGGGTGCCCCCCACCCAAACAGCCAGGAGCAGCTCCACCCCAGAGCTGGCTGCATCTAGGTAAAGGGGGAAGTCCCCTCTAGGCAGCATTATATGCAACCAGTGGCACCCCAGAGCTGGCTGCATCTAGGTATGGGGGAGCCCTCTCTCGGCAGTGTTATATGCAGCCATTTTACCCCAGAGCTGGCTGCACCTAAGGATGAGACAAGTCCCTGCTAGGCAGTGTTATATGCTGCCAGTCCACCCCAGAGCTGGCTGCATCTAGGTCTTGGAGAAGCCCTCTCTAGGCAGTGTTATAACTGCAGCCAGCTCTAGGGTGGAATAGCTGCATACGGACCAGGGGAGCCCTCTCTAGGCTGTGTTCTATGCAGCCATTCCCTGGCTGCCCCACCCCAGAGCTGTCCACACCCCAAGCCCATGCTCACCCAGGTAGTACTTCCTGCACAGATTCAGCTTCTCCTCATTGGGCACCCGCTCCAGGTTCATCTTGGCACCAACACAGGGGCAACCACACCTGGGGGGGGAGGGGAGCAGGGGTCTAAGAGCCCCCCAGAAGGAGACCCCATGCCCAAAGGGACCCACGACCCCTATTCTGCCCCCAGGCACTGAAAGAACCCTTGAAATCGGGTGTTATATCCTGTCATTCCCCAGCTGTCATACCCCAGAGCTGGCTGCATCTGGGCACTAAAAGCCCTTGCTACGGGGTTTTATATTTCCCATCCCCCAGCTGCTCACCCCAGAGCTGGCTGCATCTCAGCCCCGTGGCAATCACACTGGGTGTTACATGCAGTTGTTCTCTTCTCCACCCCAGAGCTGGCTGTATCTCAGCCCTCCAGGGAACTGTTCCATGCAGGCCATGCCCAGAGCTGGCTACCCCACTCACACCTCCCAGCTATACCCCTTTACTAGTCTCAGTCACCCCCCACTACTGGTCCACTGGTCCCAGCTATAGTGGACCCATTCCTTTCCAGTCCCCTTTTTCCAGCTATATTACTCCCAGCCCCCCACTGGTCACATTCTCCGTTATACTGGTCCCAGTTCCGCCCCCAAATTCCAGGGGCCAAGGGAGATCAGTGTCCCCTATTGCCGCCCAGCACAGAAGGTGACCCACAACCAACCCCCTTCATTCTCGTCGGAGCGCCCACCTGGACGGTAACTCCCCACATTGAACCCCGCTCACCCCGCTTCTTCCTGTTCTAGTCCGCGGACAGCGCATGCGCCAAGCTTCATCTACCGCGGGGACCGCCGGGATTTGTAGTCCCTAGAAAAGTTAATCGGGGCCCCGCCCGCGCTGGGCATGCCGGGCGTCGGAGTCCTCTCCACGCTCGTTCCGGGAGGGGCGATCATCTTACCGCGGGGGATGCCGGGAGCTGTAGTGCACCCTATCCCTTCCCCAGGATGGAGGCATTGGTAGCGGCCATTTTGCGGCAAAGAATGCCGGGAGCTGCAGTCCTCAATCCCATCTGCTGCTGAGACAGGGTGGGGGGAAAATTTGGCGACCATTTTGCCGCCAAGCGTGCTGGGAATTGAAGTCCCCAGCCCCGTTCACTGCCCGGGGGGGGGGAGGGGGGGCGTTGACGGCCACTTCGCCACAGATCATGCTGGGAATTGAAGTCACCAGTCCCAACCTTGGCCTAGGGGGCCCTTGGCGGCCATTTTGCCATCGGGCATGCCGGGAGCTGTAGTTCACCCTGCCCCTCCCCTGCCTGGAGGCGTGCCGGGAATGGGGCCGGGGCTTCTCTGTGCTCCCAGCGTGCCCCGCGGCCGGGCCGCGATGGCGGTTAGGGTAGCGAGCGCCTGCTACCCTGTCTCGTTTGGGGATGGCAGCTCGGACGCCTGGTTCCCGCTCCCCCGCGCGGCACTGCGGGGGGAAGCTCGCAGCTCCCCCCCGCACCCTTCCCCCAGTAGTAGCCGTCCTGACCCCCCCCGCCCCCAATATCTTCCAGGTGCAGCCAGCTCTGGGGGAGTGTAACGACCCGGCCTCCCCGTCCCGCCCCTGGCCCGTCTGGGGGCCCTGTGGGATCGCGGGGACCCCCTTGACCCTATCCGATCTCAGCGACCCCCACAGCAGACAGCCCCTGATACTTCGAGGGGGTCCTGTAGGGCCCTGGGGACCCCCCTGGCATCCACAACCCCCCTTCCTCTTCTCCTCCTCCCACCCCCAGCCCCCACCATCGGGGTCCTCTGGCCTGGCCCCTTCCCCATCAGAGGCCACCAGGACAAGGTAGGATGCATATGCCCCACCCCCGGTCCAGGGCCCCTTCCCCAGCTCGGTGTTACCCTCTCATTGCCCCCCCCACGTACTCTTCTATCTCTGTCCCCATATGCACGCACACCTTTCCTCCTTCCTTCCTTCACTGCTTCCCCACCCACTTCCTTCCACCAGTCCATCCTCAGTCACTCTCTCCTGTCCATCCGCCCCCCTGCGCTCTTCCAGCCCCCACTCCTCTGTCCATCTGCCCCCACGCACTCTTCTGCTCCTCCGTCCATCCCCATCTGCTCTTCTCCTACTTTCTGCATCCGTGTGCTTTTCCATTCGGTACGTCCCCCTTCTTCCATCCATCCCCTCTTCTACCTCTCCATTCAACTCTTCTGTCCATCCGTCCTTATATGTTCTGCCATCACCATGCTCTTCCCTCCATCCACCAGTTCTGTCCATCTACTCTCCTATCCATCCCCATACATGCTTCCATCTATCTCCACCTACTTTTCTATCCATCCCCATCTGCTGCTCTTTCCATCTATCCCTCTACCCCTTCTGTCCATCCTTTGTACACTCTTGCATCCATTCCCTCTTCTATCTGTTCATCCCTATATATTCTTTCATCCATCCATCCATCAGGTAAGATCCTGAATGACAGCCAGCATGGCTTCATCGCCGGCAGGTCTTCCCATACCAACTTCATCTCCTTCTATGACCAAGTAACTTGGCGCCTGGACACGAGAGAGCAGGTTGACATTGTATACCTTGACTTCCAAAAGGCCTTTGATGTGGTATCCCACTATGTCCTCACGAGAAAATTGGACGATTGTGGGCTTAACTCCAAGACAGTCAGGTGGGTGAGAAACTGGCTGCAGAGTAGGACCCAGAGAGTTGTAGTGAACGGATCAGTGTCATCCTGGCGAGAAGCAGGCAGTGGTGTCCTGCTGGGGTCAGTGCTCAGTCCAGTACTTTTCAACAGTGTTAACAATTTGGATGTGGGGTGAAGACCTCACTGGCCGAGTTCAGGGATGACACCAAGTTACGGTGAAGCGTGGTCACACCTGAAGATAGGCTACAGTTACAGGGGGATCTAGACAGGCTGGAAAGTTGGGCGAATCAGAATCTGATGAAGTTGAACGTTGAGAAATATAAAATGTTCCACCTCCAGGATGAGAAACCCCCAACGCGCCTACAAGCTTGGCAGCACCAAACTGACCAGCACCACAAATAAAAGGGACCTGGGGGTAATAATAGACCACAATATGAACATGAGCCGGCAGTGCAATGCTGTAGCCAGCAGAACAAATAATACCCTGGCGTGCATCAATTGATGCATCTCCAGCAAAATCACGGAGGTGATTTTTCCACTCTACTCAGCACTGGTGAGACTGCAGCTGGAGCCCTGCGTCCAGGTCTGGGCACTGTACTTCAACAAGGACGTGGACAAGCTTGAGACAGTCCAGAGAAGAGACCCCCGTATGATCAGTCTTACACAGCAAGACATACAAGAAAAGGCTGAGGGATCTGGGACTCTTCAGTCTGAGGAAAAGAGATGGCTGAGAGGGGACCTAGTAGCAGGTTACCACTACACTAGGGCATACATCAGGAGCTCGGTGAGCAACTGTTCGCCAGGACACCCGAGGGGAAAACCAGGAGTAATGGTCACAAATTCCTGGAAGATGGATTCAGGCTCAACATCAAGAAAAACTTCACAGCTATGGTGTTCAGACTGGAATAAGCTCCCTTCAGAGGTGGTGCAGTTGCCTACCCCGGACATCTTCAAGAGGAGACTGGATGGTCACCTTGGTGGGGGGTCGCCTGACCCCAGTTATCTTTCCTGCTTGGTGCAGGGGGACTGGACCCAATGATCTTGCGAGGTGCCTTCTGGCCATACAGTCTATGAATCCATCTCTCAGTCTCCATGCGCTTTCTGCCATTCTTCTATACATGTGTCCCCACACACTCTCCCACCCCTCCCCCTACCAGAAGCCCCCAGGCAGAGGCTGTGCCCTACCAGCTACACAGGAAGCCAGCCCCCGACCCCCCCATGTCCAATGCAGTCAGCTCTGGGGCAGGGCAGCTGGGCACTGGCCAAATGTAACACCACCCTGCCACCATTCCTTCCTCCTCCCCCCAGCCCCCAAGCTGAGAGGAAGACTGGATCTGGACCCAGAGATCTCCTTATCCACAATGCTTCCCCCTGCCCAGCATGGGCTCTTCTGCCCTGGGAGTGTTATATTCAACCTGCTCCACCCCAGAGCTGGCTGCATCTCTGAGCTAAGCCATACTGCTTGCCTCCCAGGTAGGTGTTCTATGCAGCCCTTCCAAGCTGCTCCACCCCAGAGCTGGCTGCATCACCAGGGGCTGTGGTTCAACACCCCTCTACCCCCTGCCACCTGGACACCAGCAGAAGTGTCTTGCCCACCCCCAGCAGGCAGGATGCAGCCCCGCGGAAGGGGGCAGGGCCTGGGCTCCAACCCAGAGCTGGGCACGGAGACCATCCTGCTTTTATGGTGGTGGTGGTGGAGTGGGGTATTATATGCAGCTGCTTATGTGTTGTATGCAGCTATATTCCACCCCCAGAGCTGACTAAACTGGGCAGTCCAGCCCAGGAGGGTGTTCTATATCGTTGTTCCCCAGCTGCACCACCCCAGAGCTGGCTGTATCTTGGAACCAAGGCATCTCAGCACAGCTGGTCTACCCCAAAGCTGTCTGCATCTCAGCCCTCCCTGCTCTCTGTTCTATGCTGCTGTTCCACTCCAGAGCTGGGTGCATCTCGGCTCTGGAAAATACCTCTCTAGGCAGCCGCCCCACCTCAGAGCTGGCTGCAACGCAGGCCTGGGCCTGTCCAACCCTGTGGATGTTCTATGCGGTTCCCAGCTGCACCACCACAGAGATGGCTGCATCTTGGCCCCAAGATCTCGGCACATCTGCTCCACCTAGAGCAGGATCTGGCATGTCCAAACCACCCTGGCCCCCTGCCAGGGTCTTCTGGGTTAGATCCTGGCCCCTTGCCCCCAATCCAGCTCTTCTCAGCATGTCTCCTCCCCAGTCCAGCCCCCTTCCTGGAAACCATGAGCTCACGTCACCCACACCATCCGAGTCCCAACCGAAAGCAAAAGGAAATGGACCCATGAGTCTGTGCCACATCTGCTGCTTGCAGTTCCCCCGAGTGTGGACTTCCTTCTTACTGTGTCTTATGGTGGCAGGTCACTGAGGTATGTGGGCCTGGGAGAGACCAGAGCCAGTGGGGAGAGGGTGGAGAGGAGCAGCAAGAGAAAACTGTTTCCCTGTTATGAAAGCCCAAAAGGCAGGGAAACCCCTCTGAGCCAGTGCCTCAATCACCCCCAGGTCTCCCCAGGATGCAGGCCTAGATCAACCTTCATCCACCCTCTCCAGCACTGGAAGTGTCCAAGGAGCCCACAAACCTAGGTGTAGAGCTAAATCGGGCCCCCAGGGCCTATCCAGCCTCTCCAGGACTGGAGGTGTCCATGGAGAGCCCACAATCCCCTGAGACACAGGTCTAGATGGACCCCCAGCACTTAGAGATTCATAGATGCTCATGGAGAGCCCACAAACCCTCTAGATGCAGGCCTGGATTGACCCCTAGTGGCTGTTCACCTGTTAATGATTAATGGGGCCAACTAAAAGAGACCTGCCCCCAGGGGTGTTTTATGCAGCCACACCACCCCAGAGCTGGGTGCAGCAGGGCATCTCCCATGCAGCTATTCCCCCTCCCCTGCTCCACCCCAGCGCCTGGCCTGAGCCATTCTCGGAAGCTGCACCACCCCAGAGCTGGGTGCATCACAGCCAGGAAGCACTAGCATGGGAGGAGCGCATGGCAGGAAGCTGGGAGGGTAGAGGGGGTCATGTTTACCTGACAGACATGCACGGAGGGATGGGTGCTGCATGGCTGGAGACAGTAGCGGTGGTACAGGGGGGACGCTGGGAAGGGGGTGAATTAGGGGAGATGGAGAAGAGGAAAGAGAGAGAGGCAGTGTGGAGATGCAGTCAGGAAGGACAACCGCACCTTGTCCTGCATCCACAGATGCATCTTGAGCAGGTCCAAGGAGGTGATCCTCCCCCTCTATGCAGCACTGGTCAGGCCACAGCTGGAGTCCTGTGTCCAGTTCTGGGCACCCCACTTCAGGAGGGATGTGGACAGCATGGAGAGGGTCCAGAGGAGGCCACTTGCATGATCGGGGGCAGCAGGGCAGGCCCTACGAGGAGAGGCGACGGGACCTGAACCTGTTCAGCCTCCACAAGAGAAGGCTGAGGGGGATCTTGTGGCCTGTTATAAACTAGTCAGGGGGGATCAGCAGGCATTGGGGGAGTCCCTGTTCCCCCGAGCACCGCCAGGAGTGACCAGGAATAACGGTCACAAGCTGGCAGAGGGTAGGTTCAGGCTAGATATCAGGAGGCGCGACTTCACGGTCAGGGCGGCTAGGGTCTGGAACCAGCTTCCAAGAGAAGTGGTGCAGGCTCCTACCCTGGGGGGCTTTAAGAGGAGGTCAGATGAACATCTTGCTGGGGTTGTTTGACCCCAGTATTGTTTCCTGCCGTGGCAGGGGGTCGGACTGGATGATCTGCTCAGGTCCCTTCTGACCCTAGAAACTATGAAACTGTGTGTGGGGGATGGATGGGGAGAGGGATGGATAAATTGGCAGGTGGATGGATGAATAAGTAGGCAGATGGACGGGGATAGACGGATAGCTAAGACGGATATATAGGTGAATAAATGGATGGATGGATAAATAGATGGACAGATAGATACACAGAATAGGTGGAGAGAGGGATAGATAAATAAGATGGATAAATAAGTAGACAAATAGGTGGATAGCCAGATGGATAGATGAAGGGATGAATGGATGGATAAGAAGAAATGGATAGCTAAGATGAATGGATGGATACACAGAATAGGTGGAGAGATGAATGGATAAATAAGGTGGAGAGATGAGATGGCTATAGAAATGGATAGACAGATGGATGGACGATAGATGAATAGGTGAGTAACCGGAGAGGTGGACAGATGTATAGCTAAGATGGACAAATGAATAGACATAAATGGATGGTCAGATGGATGGATTTATAAAGGATCTATTTGGCGATGGACAGACAAATGGATAAGACGGATGGTTGAAGAGATGGACAGATGGACATGAGATGGCTAGATGGATGTGAATGGTCAGAAAAGGACGTGTGAATGTGCATGGGGGAGGGAGGTCGCTGGATCCCTGCTCTCGCAGCCCCCCTGCCCTCCCCATCTACCCAACACCTCCGCCCCCTTGAACTTGACCTCCCTAGGAACCTGAGGGCCCTGCCCTGCCCCTCTCCCCCAAGACACAGGTTTGAACCTCCCCCAGACAGTGCTGTGCCCCTCTGGGAGGCAGAAGATGCCCTTCGCCTGTCCTGATGGGGGGGCTGATCCCTGCCTGACCTTCCTCCCCACAGCCAGATGTTGCTGCAGCGTGAAGCCAAGCAGCTGACACCACAGACACGGTCGGCACGCTGCCATGCTGAGGACTTCTGGGACAACAAGCAGCAGAAGTGCATGAGATGTGCCAAGCAGTACGCCCACTACCTGCCCCTCATTGGTGAGGGGGGGCCGGGGGAAGCGAGGGCATATATACCCTCCATATACCACCCCCATATCCCAGTTCCCCTTTGCGTTAGCCATATAACCCATATACCCTCCATACTATCTTGTATACTCCCTATATACCAACCGTATACCTTCTATATACTACCCCCATAAACCAGCCCTTATATACCCCACATATCCCCAATACTACTCTGTTATAGCAGCCCATCCATGCATTAGCCATAAATCCCTTACATACAAGACCCCATAACATCAACCATATACTTCCCCTATCCCAACCCCCATATATGCTCCATATACTCTATATACCTCATATACCCTATAGATATTCCCCATGTACCAGCCTCTCCATACATCTATACCCCCATATCCCAGCCATCCCAGACCATATACTCCATATACTACCCCATATACCTGCCCTCACATATCCCATACACCCTTTCTATATCCCAACCCCACCGTACATCAGCTCTATACCCTCCCCATACCCCAGACCTAAACCCACCTCGCACATCCTATAGACCTCGGGGGGGCTGTGGTGGGGGGGGCTCTGGGGGGTCAGCCATCCTACCCCCACTCTCCTCCCACCCCCGCAGGCCACGAGTTCAACGTGAACTGTGGGCACCGAGATGGGGGGGGCAGGAATGTGCCCCCCACCCGCCCCTGCCCCGCAGGCACCGCTAATGATGGGAGCTTCCTCTGGTGCCAGCCCAGGTGAGGGAGGTGCTGGGGGCAAGGGCAACAGGGTGTTGGGGGGGTTAATATTCCTCCCCATATCCTCCCCCAGATCTACCTTCCCCCAGTTTTGGGGTCCCCCATAAACCAAGCTCTCTACCCCCTCCCCTTCTGGGTGACCCCCACAGCCCCACTCTGTGGCTCTGGGGGAACCCTAATAGGGGGGTGGGGGAATTGCACCCTCATTCCCGTGTCCTGCCCCCAGCCGGGAGGCTCCAAGGGACATTGTGAGGATCACCCAGAGCAGCCCCCAGCCCCATACGGAGGTAGGGTGGAGGGGAGGCCTAACGCCTGGGTTCTCGGGGGGGGGGGGGGCGGTGAGAGCGGGAGGGGGCTGGGAGCTCAGACCTGGGTGCTCTCCATCTGCCTTTCTGCCCCACAGGCTCCCTCCCACCCCACATCCGTCTCCATCCTGCAGGGGTCACACAGCACCGTGGGGATTGCCTGGAGCAGCCTGCAGCCCCATACGGAGGTAGGGCAGAGGGGGGCCGGACGCCTGGGTTCTCGGGGGGGGCGGAGCCTGGACACCTGGGTTTTCCACTCCTGCTTTACTGCCCCACAGGCTCCCTCCCGCCCCACACCTGATGCTTTCCAGGGCAGGACACTGTCAGAGTCCCCAGGTATGTGCCCCTCCCCCATCCTGCCCCCCCCCCCCCCAGTCCCGCCAAGAGCCCTCTGTGATCCCCCTCCTTCCTTGCAGGGGGTGCCACAGTCCCCCTGGTGCTGATACTCCTGCTAGTTGCCCTGGTTGGGGTTGCCCTGGTTGTCCTCCTCCTGCTACTGGCTGCCTGGCGCAACAGAAAGTGTAAGTAGCTCCACCCCTAACTCTGTAGCTCCGCCTACTAGGGCATGGCCCCACCCTAGCTGAATAGGTGGGTGGGTGGGACTGGCCAGAGAGGGGGCAGGGCTTGACCACAAGAGGGCATGGCTCCATGCAAAGAGGGGCTTCACTGGGGGGGGGGGTGGCTTTACCAAAAGGGGTGGAGCTTCACCCCAAGGGGTTGGAGTGTGTGACAGAGGATGTCCAGTTTCACTCACGGGTGGGCCTTTGCCTGAAGGGGGGCGTGGTGTTTACCCAAAGGGGTGGATCTTCACCCCCAAGTGGGGTGGGGCTCCAGACAAAGGGGGCTGGTTTCACTCAGAGGTGGGGCTTTGCCTAAAATAGGCATGGCTTTCCTTCAAAAGGGTGGAGCTTTAACCCAAAGGGCAGAGCTCCAAAGAGGACTGGTTAAACCCAGGGGGTGGGGCTTTGCCCAAAGTGGGGTGGAGCTTCACCCACAGGGAGTGTGGCTCTTAAAGGAGGATTGCTCCACTCCCTAAAGGGGGGCACAGCTAGGCTCAACTCACCCTTGTCTTCCTCCCCTGAAGCAGCACCCGGTCTAGGGACGGGACTTGAGTTGGTGGCGGAGGTGGAGGCGGAGCCAGAGCCAGAGGTGGAGCTGCCGGCAGGGCTGCGGGTGCTACCCCTGCAGGTACTGTTGGACGACGCAGATGTGCTGCAGGCGCTGGCCGAGCTGCTGGACCCGGCGGGCACTGGCGGTACGCGGGCGCTGGCTGGGCGCTACGGGCTGTCGGCAGCCTGGGCCGAGCACGCCTACTGGCTGCGCAGCACCCGCAGCCCCCTGCGTGCCACCCTGCAGGCTGTGGCTGCCCGCCGTCCCCACGCCACCCTGGGGGGCCTGGCCTGGCGCCTAGCAGCCATGGGGCGGCGTGACGCTCTGCAAGTGCTGGCTGGGCTGCAGGTGCCCCCTGCTGAGCCTGGCCCCACCCCCCCCCAGCTCTCCCCAGGGGGACCCAGGTGTTTGGGCGGGGAGAGGACCCTGCTTAATGCCATGGCGCCAGGAGAACCCAGCCACCCAGGGGCCCGTCTGCTCCCATAGCCTTGCCGGAGGGGGAGGAAACCCAGAAGTCCGGGTGCCCAGCCCCACCTCTGCTCTGATATCCCACAGCCCACTCCTCTGTCAGAGAACCCAGGTATCCGGGCTGCCCCTGCCCCTAACCCCCATCCCCACTCCCCTCCTGCAAATGCAGAGAACTCAGCCCACCCCACCAAGCTCCCCATCCCCAGGTTCCTCCCAGAAAACTAAGGGGTACGGGCCTCCCCTCCCCTCCCCAGAGAGAATCCAGGCAGCTGAGCACGTGGAAGTTGGGGGACAGAGGCACCTGGCAGGGTCCCCCCTACCGACCAGAGGGCAGGGCCAGGACACCTGAGTCAGGGCAGTGTTGAGAGGTGGGTGAAGGCAGGGGTGTGTCCCAGACACCTGGGCTCTTTCTGCATCGGTGTGTGCAAGTGTGTGAGCAAGCAAGCATGTCCATCCTGGGCGCCCAGATTATGGGTGAGGGCATCTGTGACACCTGGGTTCTGCACAGGGACATGTTTGGCTGTCCTGAGGACACCCAGGTTGCACAAGCGTGTCCATCCAGGACACTTGGATAGATATGTGTGCATGCGTCAGTAGGGGGCAGCACCCACCTGTGACAACACACATGAACTCCCCTCAAAATCACACCCCCACACACCCACTCCAACGCCTGCACAGCCCCCCCCCCCCCCACACACACACACATACACGCCTCTACCCGCTGCATCACGCCTCCAAACACCAAGGATGAGGCCTGGTTTGTCAAAAGGGCCTTTATTCCAGCGCCGGGGCCGGCGGCTCCCGCCTTAAATAAAAAAGTGCATAGAAAAGAAACCGGCTTAGAAACATCTGTACATATCTACACATTGGGGGAGGGGCTTCCCTCCCCCCTCCAGGCCCCCCAGAGTCAGGGGAGGGGCACAGGGGTCACGCTCAGGCCCCCATGTCTCTGCTGGGGACCCCCCTTCTAGAGCAGCACCCCCCGACCCTGGGGCAGGGGGGTCCAGAGATGAGACCCCCCTCCCCATCCTGCCATGGCCAAGGGGTGGGGGGGGGCACAGCAGCAGGGCAGGGGCAGTGGGCTCCCCTCCAACCCTGGACTGGGAGCAGCAGGACAGGGGCCCCTGAGGTTTGGGGGGGTCCCCTGTGGTTGGAGGGGGCAGTGGGGGTCCCTGAGGGGGGACCCTGGTGAGGGAACGGGATGGGGGAGGTGAACGGGCTCCAAATCAGGGCAGCAGAGGGGTGGGGGTCCCTGAGGGGGTTCCAGGTTGGGGGGGGAGGTAGTGAGGGTCCCCAAGTGTAAGAGCTTGGGGGGGCCCAGACAAGGTGGGGGGGGGAACTAGGTTATGCCAGGTCACTGGGGAAACAGGTTGGAAGTCAGAGTTAGGGGTCACTGGGGGGGCAAGTCAGGCTGAGATGGGGGGGTCTCTAGGGCAGCACCAGAGGTCCCCAAGGGGGGGGGTCCAGATCAAGTTGGGGTCCCCAAATGGGGGTCACGTCAGGTGAGTCCAAGTCAGCGGAAAGGGGGGTGGGGGCATTTTTCGGGGTCCCCTGGGGGGTCTAGGTCAGGGTAGGGGTCTCCAAAGAGATCCCAGACCAGGGTGGGAGTTGCAGGGTGACTTCAAGTGAAGTTGGGGAGGGGGCTCTGGACAGCGCCAGGAGGCATCCAGGTTGGGGGGGTGGGGAATCTCTGGGGGGTCCTTGGGTGGCTCCAAGTCAGGCTGGAAGGGGTCTCCAGGGCAGCACCAGGAGTCCCCGAGGGGGGCTTCCAGGTCAGGGTGGGGGTCCCCAAGGAGCGGGGTCCCCAAGTCCAGGTTTGGAGGAGAGGGAATCCTTGGGGTTTCCCCAGGGTGGGTCCAAGTTAGTCTGGGATGGGGGGGGAAAATATCTGGGCAGCACCAGGGGTCCCCGAGGGGGTTTCCAAGTCCGAAACATGGGTGGGCAGGGGATCCCTTGGGCAGCACTGAGGGGGCTCCGAGGGACTAGTTGAGGTAGCGGCGGCAGCGCTTGGCCCCGCAGTTGCAGGGCAGCTTGGAGCCGGCGTCCTCGATGGGGAACTTGTAGTCATACGTGAGCTCCTCGCCACGCAGGATGCGGCGCAAGGCAAAGATGACTATGTGCTTCTGCCCCTCCACGTGGATGACACGCGAGTAGCAGTTGGGCTCGCACGAGTGGTTGATGAAGCGCGCGGCATTGCCGTGCATCGTGGCGTCCACCACGTCGAAGTCGTCCATGCGAAACATGTAGCACCCGATGCCCTGGAGAGAGGGAAGGCGGGGGAGTCAAAGAGCAGGCTCTGGGGGGAATCCCCCCCCGGCAAGCGAATGGCATGGCTGGCCCCACCCCCACCACAGATCTGGGGAGGGAAAGACACAGCCCAGCCACCTAGAGAGAAAGGGAGCCCCGCCCAGGCCGAGAGCCCCCCCACAGCAAGAGAATGGCACAGCCCGGCCCCCTACAGAAAATGAGATGCCCCCCGCCCCCAGGGGCTTCTAAGCCTGGGAACCCCTCCCACTATAAAGTAATGGTATAGCCTGGGTCTCTACAGAGAAGCACCCCCGCAAGGGATCCCAGCTTTACAGAACCCCCCCCACTGCAGGGGAATGGTATACCCCAGGCCCCTACAAGGAGGATGGCCCCAAATGCAAAGGAATTAGCCTAGGCCCCTACAGAAATGAACAGGAATAGTAGAGGAGACCACCCAAACCAGGCTCCTAGCCCCCTGCCCCCAGGTCTGAGGATCCCCCACCTCTCCAGTGAGAATGAGACCCTCCACACCTCAGAGGACTCCCAGCCCCCTCCCCCACTGCAAGGGAATGGTACAGGCCAGCCCCCATAGAGAAAAACACCCTCACTACAAGAAAATGGCACAGCCCAGTTCTCTCCCACAGAGAAGACACCCCCCAGCTGCAAGGGAATGGCATAGCCCACCCACAGAAACGACACCCCCCACTGAAAGGGAATGACACGGCCAAGGACCCCTGCCAGTGCCCCTGGGCACTGGCCCCACCCCGCAGCTAGGCTCCGCCCCCACCTTGCTGTCATAGAACTTCTCGCGTTTGTCTGTGAGCACGGAGCGGATGACGGTGCCCGAGTACTCAATCACCATCTCGCCCGCGTCGATGTTGCGCTTGCAGAACAGCCCCCGCCCATGAATGGCTGACCTGCGGGTGAGGGGGAGGGAGAAGCGGGGGGGTCAGGAGCACCCACAGGTTATGGGGATGACATGCCCTAAGCCCCACCCTCAACCTTAAGACACATCCTTTGACCCTGATCTTGCCCCTAAGCCCTGCCCCTCCAAAGCTCCGCCTCCAAGATGAAGACACACCCCTTTCCCATTACATGGTCCACCTCGAAGCCCTGCTCCCAGGCCTAAGCCCCACCCCTCTCATCCAGACCTGCCCCCAGCGCCACTCTTAAACCATGACACTCCCCAAAACCCACCCCAAGACCAGGCACAGCCCCTGCCAGACCTGAGCCACACCCCTGGCTCCCTCCTAAGTCCCACCCCTAAGCCAGCACCTGCCCCCAGACCTAAGCCCCTCCCCTGACCTAAAGCCCCGCCCCAAATTCCAACCTAAACCCCACCCCTAACCCGCAACACCACCCCAATCTAGACCCTGCCCCAGGTCTAAGCCCCTGCCCCAGCCTAAACCCTGCCTTTTTCCCCAGCTTCATCCCTAAACCAGGCCCCAGTCCCAGACCTTGCACCTAACCCCACCCCTTCCCATCCTGACCCACCCTAAACTACACCCCCTCCCCAATCTCCACCCTAAGCCACACCCCTTCCCCCACTAGCAGCATCACCCCTTCTATGGAGACCTGCCCCCAAAGCTAAGCCCCACCCCGAGGACCAGGGGGTGGGACCGCTACCTGTACACGCCCACAGCCTCCTTGGACGTCCTCTTCAGGTGCCGGAACCGCATAGCCATGGGCAGCTCCAGGCTGGTGGCTCGTCTGGGGGAGCAGGGCAGGGGGGCTCAGAACCAGGCATCTAGGCATGCTCCCTGCCCCGCAACTAGAACCCAGGCATCAGGGCTCCCACCCCTGCTTGCTCTAAACCCCCAGCCCACTCAGAGCTGGAGACCCTAGGCATCCGGGTTCCCAGCCCCCCAGAGAACCCAGGAGCAGGAGGGAATTGAGGCATCCAGTACCTGGTGGACTTGAGCTGCACCTCGTCTTCCTCCTCATCCTCAGCCCCAGCCTCAGGCAGGCGCCGATGCTGCGACGCCAGGAAGTTGAACATGTCGAAGGTGCATTTCCTGTAAGGGGGAGGAGTCAGGTGTGGCCCCACCCCTACACCCCCACCCATCACCTAACACCACCCCCAGCCCCAGCAGTGCCCTGAGATCTTTGTAGCTCCACCCCATCCAGTGGTCCTGACCCCTCCCTGACATCTAGCCTCACACCCAGCCTGGCCCTGCCCCCTCTTCTGAGACTCCACCTGACCCTGTGGCCCCACCCCAGCCAGGCCCCTCCCCTGTAGCTCTACCCCCTCCCTTCTATCCTCTGGGGCCCATCCCTTCTAGCTCTGCCCTCTCCAAAGGCCACGCCCCCTGCCTTCTAACCCTGCCCCCCCCCCCATGGCCATACCCCCTGCCTTCTAGCCTTGCCCCCCCCCCCCCCCCCCATGGCCACAACCCCTGCCCTCTAGCTCTGTCCTCCTGTGGCACCTTCCCTCTAGCTCCACCCTCTTCCATAGCCACACCACCTGCCCCTTCCTCTGGCCCCTCCCCTTTATCTCTGCCCCTTCCCATGGCCACACCCCTTCCCCCTCCCATGGCTACCACCCCTGCCCTCTAGCTCCACCCCCTCAACCCCTCCCCTCTAGCTCCACTTTCTCCCATGACTGCACCCCTACCTCACCCACCTGACGTAGACTTCAGCACGGGCACAGCCGCGGGGGTTGAGGGGTGGAGGGGCAGGGCCATGCCCATGCGGGTGGTACCGGAACTTGTAGGCGTGGCAGGCGCGGGCACCTGGCAGCTGCTCCACCAGGAAGACCACAGCATCATGGTGCATACCCAGAAGGCGCACCCCGTTCATGCCTGCAAGGGCCCCGTGCCTGCCATCAGGGACCTAGACGATTCCCTAGGTGGGCAGGCACTGCCCTGGGCGGGCAGGGAACCCAGGTGTCCGGGCTCCCAGCATCTCCATGCCCCACCAGGGTCCAATGTACTCAGGCATCTGGGCACCCAGTCCCCACCCCACCTCCATGGAGAACCCAGGTGCCTGGGACTCACCGGCGAATGACAGGTGTCGGAGACGGGCGACAGCTCGGGCCTCCTGCACCTTCTCGATCACAGCCTTCCAGGCACCTGCAGGCAGAAGACAAAGTCAGGGAAGGGGAAGCCCCTCCCATTGAGGCCACACCCCTAATCAGGCCCTCTCCAGTCAAGACCCACCCCCCATAGCATCCTGCTTTCCCATTAAGGGCCCTATGCCAATGTGGCCCTGCCCCATAAGGTCCCTCCAAATCAAAGCTCCCCAGGCAGGCCCAGGCCCCATCCCCAATAAGGAACGCACTCACCAATCCAGCCCCAATCTCCCACATCTGGCCCTGCCCCTCCCAAATAGACCCTGCCCCACAACAAGGACCCGCCCACTTCTAACCACACTCCATTAGGCCCTACTCCCTTCCAATCAGACAACCAACCATGCCCTGCTGCATGAAGCTCTGCCCCCAACCTGACCCCTGTGTTTCCATACATGTACCCCAATCAGGCCCTGCACCTTGGCAAATGAGGTCCTACCCCCCTCCCAAAACACCCTCAGGCCCTGCCCCTCCCCGCATCGGGCCCCACCCCCCAGCAGGCCCTGCCCCTACCCTCCACAGTGTCCGCCTGCACACTGAGCCCATCCTCGCTGCTGATCTCAAAGCGCAGGTGCGGCCGCGTCTTGGGGGGAGCCTCGGCCTCTGGCTCCTCCCGCCCAGGAGAGTCCTCGTCCGAACTCCACGACTCCCCTGGGGGGGTACGGGGTGAGGGGGGGCAGAGCACCCCCTGGCAGCCCATCCCACCCCATAGGACCCCCCCCCCTTAAACACCCACCGGGTGCCCCCCCACCCCCTGCGTACCTGAGTACCGAGGCCACATGGGCTGAGACGGGGGCTCCAGGCTAGGGTCCTCAATGGAGGGAGTGGGCTCCGAGCCAGGGGAGGGGTCCCTGTTGGGGGGGGGGGGGGGCAGTAATGTCAGCAAAACTGGGCTGGGAGGGAGGAGCAGGAATTGCTGCCACACACCCCTCCCCACTCACCGGGCACTGCCCCCATCACTCAGCTCATCCTGCTCCTGCTTGAAGGAGGCCAAGTCTAGGATGGCCCTCGCCGTCGGGGTCTTCATGCGCACCCGGCCCGGCCTGCAGGGGGCAGTAGGGGAGGGGGCTGTGGGTCAGGAGGGGCACCAATGGGGCTAGTGGGGCAGGGGCTGCAGGTCAGGAGTGAGGGGCACTGTTGGGGCTCAGGGGAGCAGGGGGCTGTGGGTCAGGACAATGAGTAACAATGGCAGGGCTGGGAGGGCAAGGGGCTGCAGGTCAGGAGTGAGAGGCACCAATGGAAGCAGGGGGCTGCAGGCTGGGAGCAAGGGGCACCAGTGGGAAAGAGGGGGGAAGGGGGGTGTGCATGAGGGGTGAGGAGCACCAGCAGGGCTGGGGCAGAAGGCTGTGGGTCAGGAGGGGCTCCAGTGGATGGGGTGGGGCAGGAGGCTGTGAGTTAGGAGTGAGAAGCATGGTCCAAGCTTGGGGGCAGGGGGCACTAACCTGGGGGCTGCCGGGGGGCTGCCAGCGAGTCCGTTGGTGGCTCGGGGGCCAGGGGGGGAGCCCGGGGCCAGTGCCTCCACGTCTTCCTCCTCAGCCTTGAGACGCTTGGGGGCAGGGGGCGCAGTGTGGGGGGGCGGACGAGCTGGCACTCCCAGCAGCCCAGCTGCGTCCAAGGCCACGGGCTGCAGCAGGCAGGGCTGGGGCAGGCCCAGACCGGGTGTCACCAGGGCAGCGCCAGCACCCACTACATTCACCACGGGCACCACGCTGACCAATGGTGCCCGCAGTGTCCAGGCAGGCAGTGGGGGGGGCCGTGCCGGGCCCAGTGGTGCCCCCGCCCGCAGGATCACAGCCCCCAGGCTGCCAGCAGGGTGGGGAGGTGTTGCAGCCAGTGGCTGGGCACCCGCCTCGGCCTTCACCACTAGCTTGTTCACCAACAGCAGCTTGGAGGTGCCATCCCCAGGAGGCCAGGCAGGCCCTGGTCCCCCACCATTGATGCCAGGGTCTCCCGGAGGTGCAGGGGGTGGTGGCGACCCTCCCTTGGCATCCCCCAGGCTCTTGAGCACAAAGTCAACGATGTCAGAAGGCAGGTCTTCGGGAGGTGGAGGCGGTGGTGCGGGTGGTGGCGGGGGTCCGGCAGGCGGTGAAGGCGGAGCCTTGGGGGGCTCACCCTCAGGGCCGTCATCCACACCGTCCAGCTGGTCGATGTGAGGGGGTAGTGGCAGTGCCAGTGGTAACGGAGGCAGGTCCAGGCCAGGGGGACCGGCAGCAGCAGCACCCGGGGGCAGCTCCAGGTCACGGGGGGTGAGGACAGTGCGGGGGAAGCGGAAGTAGCGTCCAGCGTCATCCTCATCCTCCTCATCCTCACTGGCTGCCAGCAGTGCTGCCGCCAGCTCCAGGTCGGCTGCATTCAGCTCAGCCAGGGGCAGCTCAGGGGGTGGCGACGGCGGTGGGGGGCTGCGGGCAGGCGGCAGCGGCGGGGGGGGCGGTGGCGGGGCAGGTGGTGAGGCTGGGGGTGCCCGGGGTGGACGGCGGGGGCGGCGCAGCGGTGCCACATCTGGGTCACCCACCGTCGGGATGTGGTGGGTCACAGCCGAGGCACTACCTGGAGGGACCGGGGGGTGAGGCAGAGGGACCCTGCCTCATGCTGCCCCCCCGATCTCCTTACGGGTTCCTACTCACAATGCCCTAGGGCAGCCCCCCACCAACCCACAATGCCCTGTGTGTCCTCCTATTCTCAATGCCCTGCCTCCCATCCTGACACCCCTTTCACCCACAATGCCCTGGGACCAACCCACATCCTCACTGACTGCCCCCACCTCCTCCCAACACTGCCTATCCACAATCCCTTGCACTCCAGTTGCACCCATGCTCCTTTCCCAACATACCCTTGGGATAAGCTCCCTGTATCCCAGAATTCTTTACAGACCACATGGGTACTTACCAGGGGAGGGCAGAGGCCGGGAGGAGATGCCCCCCAGGGGCCGGCGGGTGGGCGAGTAGCTGGGTACCTTGATGCGGGCACCTGCCGGGGGCCGGGGTGTGGGGGTGGCTGGCTCAGGTGGGGGCAGGGGTCCTGAGTGGACGGTGGATGCCTGGCGCTCAGGGCCGGGTGGTGTCTTTGCTGCCATGGGGGCATTTGCAGGCACCTCTTCTGCATCGCCGGAGTCTGGATGGGAGCAAACACGTTGAGATGCAGCCATCTCTGGGGTGAAGCAGTGGGAACAGCAACATACCACTAGGTGGAACAAACTAGCCTGTGACCATGACGCAGCCAGCTCTGGGATGAAACGGCTGCGCATAATGATGCCTGGAGGGAGGTGGCCCAGGGCAGAGATGCAGCCAGCTCTGGGTTTTAACACCTAGACAAGAGCTGCAGGTAACACCCTGTGGTGGGCTCACCTGGATGCAACCAGGTCTGGGGTGCAATAGCTAGGAAACAGCTGCATAAAACACTGGCTCAGGGTCAAGATGCAGCCAAGCTTAGAGGTGGAGGAGCTCTATATAACACTGCCTGTAGCCAGGCTGCAGCCAGCTCTGGGGCAGAACAACTGCACATAACGTATCAAGGGGCCAGGCTGCAGCCAGCTCTGAGGTGGAACAATTGCTTATAACGCTGCCCAGAACCAAGCTCTGGGGAGGAGCTGTGGTGTTCACCTGGGGCAGGGCTGTGGGCGATGGTGCGGTTCTCCTCCTGCCTGGCCTGGCCATTGGGCTCGTCGTGGCCCAACTGGGGCCGGCACTCCAGCACCCGGCACCGGTACCAGCAGCGCCGCCGGGCATCCACCGTGCTCCAGTACAGCCTGGAGCACCTGCGGGGGGACAGAAGAGGGTGAGGGAAGGACTGTCAGAGCTAGGGGGAATGGGGACCCCAAAATCCTACTCCCCGGGAACCCCCAGGAACCTAAGGGGCCCCCACCCCTCCAACTGCCTCTTCCAGGACATTACCCCCCACCCCAGGGTACTCGCACTCACTGGTAACCGACAGGGAAGAGGTGCCCTTCACACTCTGACAGGTCCGTCAACGTGCCCAGGCTGTCGATCTTGATGGAGCCTATGGGACAGGAAGGGTCAGAGGGGCTGAGAGACTGCACCCCCTGGAAACCAGGCTGTGGGAATGCAGTCAGCTCTAGGGAGAAGCAGCTGTGGGGGGACAGCTGTGTAACACAATGCACTCAGCTCCAGGGTGCAACAGTTGGGGGATTGGGTGCATATAATATGATGTAACCAGCCCTGGGATGCAGCAGCTGGGGGAACGTGTGTAACATGGTGCAGCCTGTTCTGGGGTACACAGCTGGAAATGGTCGTTGGGAACATAGGAGAGACTGTGCTGGATGCAGCTGGCTCTGGGGTGGAGCAGGGTTGGGGGAACAGGCAAGTGCAACATGATGTAGCCAGCTCTAGTGTGAGCAACTGGGGAACGGCCACATGAAATGGGGGTGGGGTGGGGATGACACAATTCATGCAGCCAACTCTCGAGTCCAGCGAACAATAATATGATGCGGCCAGCTCTGGGGTGCAACAGCTGAGTATGGCACTGTGGGATGGCGCTGGATGCAGCCAGCTCTGGGGCATGGCAGCAGGGAGAACAGCCACATATAACACCGTGCAACCAGCTCTGGGGTGTCTCGGCTCAAAGAAGGACCGTCTATAACACGATGCAACTGGCTCTGGGGCATGTCAGCTAGGACAATGACTGCGTATAAAATAATGTGACCAGCTCTGGGGGGTGCTCACCAATCATCATATTGACAGTGTCGGGTTCGAGGCCCACCGTGAACTTCCTCTTGAAGCTGATGCCCTCGAAGTCCACATAGACACGGCGCAACACATCAAAGCCATCCTCCGCTACGATCTCCTAGACGGGTGGCGGTGGGTCAAAACCCTCCAGACCTGGGGAGCCCAGCACCACCCCCTCCCAAGGCTGAGACCTGTAGCCAGGGACCCCTGCATCAACACAGCTCCCCCCAAGCCCCTGAATCCTCACCTAAGGGTCCCAGTACCTTGGCTCCCTCTCCCCTACAGTTACCCCAGTCCAGGGGGTTCAGTACCCTCCCCCAAACAGGAACCAGACCCCATTTCCAGGGGCCCCAGGCCCTTAGCCAGTGACTCCCAGTGCCCCCCTCCCCTGGCAGCCAGAGACCCCTACCACAGATGCCAGCCCCCCCAGGACCCCATAGCCAAAGACCCCCAAGCCCCTACCCCTCATTAACAGACCCCCAGCCAGCTTAGTCCAAGGGCCCAGTCCCCCCAACCCCAATGCCCCCCTCCCACAGCAGGCAAAACTCCCACCCCCTGGGTCCTGGTACCAAGTCTAGTCCCCCAGGGGGTCCCCAAAAGCACCCCGGCTCTGTCAGCCAGCCCCAGTGGTCCCAGTGGCACCTTTCGATAACCAGCTCTGTTCAGGGACCCTCCTTGCCAGGCTTCCCCAGCCCCTAACCACAACTTAGCCCATGGGTCCACCCCACCACCTCAGGGGAGTCCCAACATCCCTCTCCCCTCAGACATCCCCACCACAACCAGGCCCAACCCAGGGTCCTAATGCTCCCCCTATTAGGTCCTGGTACCCCCCCACTCCCTGGCTCAGCCCCCAGGGGGTACCAACACCCACCTCTCCCCTGCAGCCAGCCCCCCTGAGGGAGTCCTGGCACCTTTCCCCCTGCAACCAGCCTTAACTTGGGGTCCTAATGCCTCCTCCCACCAGCTCCTGCTACCCCCCCCTACTCCTAGACCAGCTGCTCTGGGAGTGCCAACACACTCTTCCCTCCCCTGCAGCCAGCCCCCCTCCTCCAGACCTGGCAACCCCTCAGGGATCCCAGTGCCCCCCACCCCTTACTCACGGTGCCATCCAGCAGGTGGGTGTGCTTGGGGCAGAAGACCTTCTTGTCATCCTGAAAGGTGCAGCGCCGGCGCCGGGCACACATGAAGTGGTAGTTGCTCAAGCAGGCGGACAGACAGCAGCCCACTGTGGCACCCGGGCGTTGGCAGTGCTCACACCGCTGGGGGGGGGGCCGGGGGAGGGGATGGTCAGTGCCAGGGGTGGGGGGGGCACCATTGCCATGATTCCCACTCCCTGCAGCCACCCCCAAATACCTCTCCCCCTCGAGCTCCTTTTAACTCACAGCTCCCCCCTTATTAATATGTAGCAGGCAGATGGGAGACTGGAGGGGCAAAGCCAGCCTATGAGGGGTGGAGCCTGATGGGAAGGGGTGGAGCTGTACCCCAAGAGGCCAGGGGGTGGAGCCTAGGAGGGCATGGTGTGTAGGGTGAGGGGGCAGAGCCTCACCAAGGCCCTGCTACAGGCCAAGGAGGCCTATGGGGCTGCAGGGGGTGGAGCCTCACATAGGTTGTAGGGTGGAGCCTGGCTTGTAAGGGGCAGAACTATCCCCTGGAAGACATAAGAGAGTGCAGCCTCACAGGCAGACCAGGGGATGGAGCCAGGCTGTGGGGGTGGGGCTCCACCAGGGGGTGGAGTTTCATATAGAGGGAAGGAACCTGGCTGTGGGGTGGGGCTATACCCAGGAAGAGACCAGGAGGGTGGAACCTCATCTTAGGAGGCGGAGCCTGGTATGGGGACTAGTAGAGACTAGGAAACAGAGGTTTGGTTTGGTGGGGAACTGGGGGCGGGGGGCCACAAAAAACAGGCTGGGAAGGTCAGAGCCTCAGACAGGGGCGAGGCCAGGGCTAACCATCTGGCGGCCGCGGGCTACAGCAGCGTGCACATTCTTGAGGGAGCCGTCATTCTCCTCGAAGACCTCAGCTGACCACACGGCGCAGTTCACGTGTGTCCACTCATTCTGCCCGATGTACAACAGCCGCCCGGCCTCCTGGGGTTGGGGGGAAGGGGTTGAGAGCCAGTTGGGCAGATGTCTGGGCTACCAGTGCCCCCCCACTCACTTCCCAACTCAGCTCCTCTCTGCAAGAACCCAGGCACCTGGGCCCCCAGTCGCCCCCCAGGCCTGGAGAGAACCGAGGTGTCCGGGCAGCCTTACCTTCGAGGGGGCATCCCCATACTGCAGGCACAGGGCACACTGCCGCTTGTCCTCTGTGCCACCCCCTGGCCCTGTGCCAGGGCCCTTCACACCTGCTTGGGGGGAGGCAGATGGAGGGTCAATGCACAGATGGAGCAGCATCCCTTCCCCCACCTCCCACACCCAATCCCCCCTCACCCTCAGAGCTGGAGAGAACCCAGGCATCCGGGCTTTCAGCATTCCCCGGCTATAACCCCAGAGCTCCCACACTGCAGAGAACCCAGGTGTCTGAGCCCTCAGCCCTTAACCCCCACCATCCTTGCTCTAAATACTGGATCCCTGCTCCCTTCCCAACCTGGGGCAGAACCCAGGAGTCTGGGTAGCCCAAACTCTTTGAGAAATAGCTTGCTCCCCTGGGCTGAAGGAGAACCCAGGCATCCGGGTTCCCAACCCTCCGGCTCCCCACCCCACACTCGCTCCGTCCCAAACTAGAGAGAAGCCAGGCCTCTGGACTCCCACCTCCCCCTACTCCAGCCTCTCAGTCCCCTGCCCCAGACCCAGGCGTCTGGGCACTCACCAGGGGGTGGGGTGGGCTGCTCGTTTTCATTCTCGGGGCCGGGGTCCTCGGGCTGGCGCCACTGGGCATAGAGGTGGTCAGCGGAGGGGGGCACCACCGCGTTGGGCAGCAGCCCACTGCAGGGGGAGGTAGATGTCGGGAGGGGGTGGCACCATGTCCCCCCGGTCCCCACCCTACCCACAAGAGCACCAACCCTTCCCATGATGGCACCAAGTCCCCCCACCCCAACCGGCTGCCTACTCACTTGGGCAGGCCATCCCGCTCCCCCTGCCAATGCTTGGGGTCTGCGGCATCAAACCAGGCAAAGGACTTGGCCATGAGCTGTGGGGAGACAATGGTCATGGGCGGGGGGGTGGGAAGGGAACTGCTGCACCTCCCCAACCCCCAGCCGACCTCAACCCACCATAGCCCCCCCCATCAAAGCCCAGCCTGTTCCCCACCACAGCCAGGCTCACAACCACCCCAGACCCCTAACATCCACACCAGACCCCCACAAAATGCAACTGATGTCACCCCACCATAGACCAACTCCTCCCAGGACCCCAGCTGCCCCCCAAAACCCAGGCAGCCTCATGCTCACCTGGGACCCCCTCAGCCTGTT